>NC_053410.1:18645557-18945557 GCF_016859285.1 Xiphias gladius
CAGAACCTTCCCCTTCAAACATCATCCCTCTCTGTCCTGGATTCCCTTAGCTTTGAAAAAGGATCCTGGGTCTTTAAAAAGTGGACGGGGTCCTGAGCCATTCAAGGTGTATCCAATGCCTTGCGCTCAGCAAGGCTCTTAAATGCAAAACAGACGGTGGAGCAAATAAAGATCAAAGGCAGCAGCCTTGCCTGCCTGGCCTGCTGTCCTCACATGCCAAGCGGTGCTGTCACAGTGAATCACGGCAATGCAGCTTCCGTGCTCATGCTGACCCACCACCCCCACCACCACCACCGTTATAGCCCCTCTGTGCCAGTTTCTAACAGTAACACTCACACACACAAGGTTCAAACTAATGTATGGAGCTGCCTTTGTCAGACCAAGGCAGAACTGACCCTGAGGAATCAGAGGGGCCAGACTTCTCTCACCTTTATCCACATCAGGGTCTGCTCTTGCCATGCTCAGAGCAGTGAGCCAAACAGTTGAGCATTTCAGTGGTATCATAGTGGTTCATTTACTCTGGTCTCTCAGGACACGATGTAGAATTTCACTCTGCCTGCCTTTGCTTTCTCTCTCATAATGAAATCAGGCCTCTCGTGTATGTGAATAAAAATGTATACTATTTTTCTATGTAAAGATCTGTTGGATTTTAAATAATGTCTGCCTCTTTAAAACTCCATTTGTATTTGAGTGAAATTGATTTCCACTCACTTCTATTAGCACATGATGCTGGCAGAGCATATAAAACGTGGTGGTATGTTAATCACAAGTTTAACTCCATGAAGAGCCAAACTGAATATAATAACTCTTTTACATGGGGGCAAAGCTGATTTTTGTTCCTCTGTTCCATTCATTTGTCTGACAGCTTAGTGTGTGTAAATTTATGAGGGTTTGCTTGTTATTTAAGCTTTTGTTTGAACTAGTATAGAAGACACGAGCCAGGGGCAGGTACCACTCAAGCCATGGTGGCCATCTAACAAGATGATGTTCATTGCATGGTGACACTATATGTCCAAGTGAATTAGAACATTTTAGTTATGTACTTTATCGCTCTTCTGCCATAGATGCTGTGGCAATGTCAGCAATGTCATTGCCACAGCATCTCAGCAATGTCCTGGCAGCAGGGGTTAAGTAAGGCAGTCTGCCCTCTTAGATGCTCCACAGCTACTTGACCTGTTTGTTCAGCTGCACACCCAGGCACATGTTTGCCCCCACCACCTACTCCTCCCCTGACTCGAAGTGCCAAAGATGCAAGCCTACGGCAGGAAGGGTGCCAGTGGCCCAGCCCATGTTTTGCTGGTAGGACGTTGGGGATGAAGGTTGAGAGGGAGGGACAACGCAACTAGATAACCAGCCTCCTGGTCCAGGTCAGCAATTCCAGATTAGAAGACCAAAGAAAAACCTTTTAATTAGGTTTGCTGTGCAGTTAGGGCCCTGTGGTATTGCGGCCCAGACACTTCCTGTATTGTGCTACACCACCCATAAAGTAGCGGAGAGAGGGTGTGAGTGAAAGAAAGTGAGGGAGCGTGGCTAAAAATGGTTCTGCCACATCTGCACCATGCCACAAAACAAAGAGATGCCTGATTGCCATCATGCACACCGCTTATTTACTTAGAAAGATCCTTACAGTGAGCTCCAGTGTGGCCAACAAACCACCTGGACTTGCTTTAATGTAAAATATTTCTAGAGAAAAGAGCTGGAGAACAGCTGAGCTTTCTCTTCATTTATTACGACATTAACCCATCCAACTTTCCAATGCTTTCTTCTTCTTTTTAACTCCTCTTGTTTTCATATTCCCACAGTTAGCTCTTGTGTGGATTTGAGGAATTCCAGAGCCAGCCCTGTCAAACTCGGTCTAAAACTGTGTAAGTACATTGGACATAATTTCCTTGTCATAACAAAAATAGAGGCAAAATACCAACAATCCTATCTTGGTGATGCTTAATGAGCCCTTTCGGATCCTTGACAATATACCACTAATATGGTGCTTTGCATCCTTTGAAACATACCAGAGTAGAGTCCTGGAAATAGTAACACAAAAGCAAGGCCTCATAGACATCCCACAGCCTACGCAAAAGGTTTGCTCCATACTTTCTGTACCCGTTGGTCTACAGTATGTCTGCCCTCTCACTTTTTCACACCAATTACGCACAGTCTCCAAATCTTGTGTCTGTATTCCTACCTGCGCCTTGGCACAGGAATAGCATTGCAGGTTGCGCTAGTGTTTGTAGGGGAGGGGAGAAGAAATGAGAGATGAAAAGTGAGGAGGCTATACGAGTAATTGCCTGCTCTCGAGACACGCGGAGCCTGTCTGGAGAAGAGATACTGGGGGGGGGGGGGGGTCATCAATTTGAGCTTGGCCTTAATGTTTCAAAATAAAGACGAACACATCGCTTTGATCATCATGGCCTGTTCAGCAGATGGTCTGCTTAGATAACGATCCATGCCAGTTACTATAATCTTAGCCTTGACCCATGCTTTCACTGGGGAGACGGGCAGAAGACTTAAAAACAGAGCTTTACACGCTGTGGGTCTGATCCTAGCAAGGGAGGCGTACATCTACATTTTAAAAGAGTGACAGTGATCTACAGTGAGCATTTGAGGGAGGGTTGTTGATAAAACGCTGTTTTGGGGATAAATGAGTTGAAGGACGCATGCGGAGGAATTTTGTATGACTAGTGAAGCAACTAGGCGGTTGCAAGTAGCGCCTCAGGGGTGTGGAACGTGCTGGGGCCTGCTTCATTATGAAGACAAGTCCTGCACCCGGGCAGCTGTGCCGCGCACAAGACTGCAGGAATGAGGGCACCATGAATGGCTTTCTCTGTGTGACAATGACTGCAGCACTCAGCACAGAGGGAATGGTCAGGGGTCCCCGCTATGGACAGGCAGCATTGAGTGTGTGTGGGTGTGTGTGCGTGCGTGTGTACACTGAGAAATTACTCAGGAATGTGGGGATACATGCCAAAGACAAATAATTTGAGTCACATTCAAGGGAATCTTACACTCCTTGCCATCTGAAGAAATATCACAATCCCATCAAAAGGCCTGGCCTGAGAGCTACAATGGATGGAACTAATGGAAGTCTTGTGCGCTGGCTTAAGCCTGTTAGGAGTTTAATTGATGAGATGAGATGAGATGCTTTTTTGTTTCTTCCTCCTGCAGATGAATTTCAGCAGGAGGGAGATCTAATAGCAGCTGATGAAACTTTGCTTTGCTTCTTTAATATTTACCATGAAGATCACAGATGCAAAGATTTTTTTCTAGCAACACATTCGTTGGCAATTTAAAAATTTATTAATAGATTTATATTTCAAAAATCTCTCCATACAGTTGAATTCACACATTCTTTACTGTCTATTACGGTTTAATCCTAACTTGAGACAGGGATATGCACATTGCTGGCAAAGTTTGAGCTAGAGAGGAATCTCAAGTTAGCATTCATCCACACGGTATGTGAATCAGAAACCAGTCATAGACACCCAATTCAGATGCAGCTACAGCTTAATAAATACTTTACAAAAATAATGCAGGCTTTTTACATTGAGGATCTGCCTCAGAGACACTAGGGACACATTTGTAAATTACTGGTCAAAATTTTAAAAATGTGCATGCTAAATAAACATACTCACAAGCTTACATGAGAAGCCAGATACTGTAATTAACAAAACGGGAGAAAATGGGATTTTTCACCATGTGCTCTGTCCCCACCCATGACACATTCCTGAAGGATCTCATTATTCTATTATCACAGGCCTCTCAGATTCACCAAACATAAACAATCTATGGAGACGAAAACTGACCCAATCTAAACTGACATTCCAAGAATAATAATTTTCCCTTTTAAGAATACGAAGTCAGTTCTCCCTTTAGTGACCAAATCTGACTGAGATACAATTGGCAACACAATTACTGGCAAAATTTCAGAGGCATGTTTAATAAAAAAATCAAAAACAGAGCAACATTATGTGCCTGTCTTTGGTTAAGTCAAGAAAAGTTCCTTGTGACCAAGTAAGGGTATTGACTCTGTTGGATTTTTATTCCTCTTGGTTCAGAAGAGCAGTAAGTCTTGTTCCTCAGAGCCTAAAAGTTCATTTGTTTTTGACCTAAAACAGAATTTTTAAAAAAAAGATGGTTTCAGCACCATTTTTGAGGTTTATTTGAATACTTAAGCAGTGTGTTTTGTCCTTGACTCTACAGCGGGCTAGAATTCCCTTGCTTCTTCAAACTGTTTGTAGTAGTCCTCGTCTTGAGGGTTGTCGGGACATTTCTGCCCATTGTTTGGCGGCCTGGCCTGGTTGTAGCGGCTCCAGTCCCCTTTGCATATGATCCAGGGCAGGATGTCGACCTTGTAGTGCAGGTCGGCTGAGAACTCTGTGCTGATGAGGTTGGGTGTGCCAGCCCCTTTGCCGCGGGTGATGAGCTTCATGTTGTCGTCGTAGCAGCAGTGCTGTGCGGCCAGCGTGGTGGACTCCAGCGTCAGCATGGAGCGGATGCAGTAACGGGCCGTGGGTTTGTAGATCTCCAGCTTCTCTTTTGGCCCGCTGGCATCTTTCCAGCGGAAATCTCGGCGTGTGGGAACATCATGTACATCTGCGGTGCTGTACGCGACCTCAGTTGGGTAAGAGCAAGGGCAGCTGGGGAGGTCGTTTGCCACCTTGGTCATGTACTTCTTCAAGAAGTCGCTCTTGCAGTTCATCCATCGCTCGCAGCTGTCTGTGTCTGGAAGAAATTAAGACACTATTAGATATTACATCTCTTTCCCACCACTCATCAACATTAAAAGATGAAACCGGAAATGTGAGAAGATGTAATGTTTAACTTTAAGGTGTGTTTTCACTGGGTTGATTAAGAACAGGCAGATAAAGACAGAGTGGGCAGTGGCATACTGTGCTCTTCCTGCCCTGCTGCACATTTTCATCTCTGCACAGTAATGGTAAGCAGCCCAAGCATGAGGAACGCTAACTGTGCAGGAACTCTGCTGTCAGATGGAAGAAGTACCTTTGGTAATGCAAGAACATCTGAATGAGGGATGGTCTGCAGTAAGACAAGAATAGGGAGAATCTTACCAACACCAAAGAGTTCTGTGGCATTGAACTCATCTGTTCCAGCTAACAGGCTGACTTCGGTAGCTGCTGTCTTGAAGGCATCCTCAATACCTTTAGAGAGATGAATTAACAGTGAAAGGTGGATCAGAAGATGAAAACTGCTAAATCAGCACACACACTTACAAACTATTCTCTAATATCCCTTGACAGTGTCGAATTTTTTGTTCTGTGATCCAAAATCAAGATTTTACCTGGACAGTTGGGCATGTCACAAGTCCTGGACTCCGTGGCTGTACAGGCATAACCACATGACCTGGTCCTCTTCTGGTTGCCGTTTCCACAGGTCACACTGCACGCTGACCAGTTACTCCAGTCCCCCTCTCCATCCATATAGTCTGGCACAGAGAGAAAGAGCAAGAGTGGTCCTCAGCTCTGATGCAGGCCACATGCTGAACTTACTCAGGCCTGTTAGCATGCCTCACTAATAATAAGTGGGGGGAGGGCATGAAAGGGGAAGTAGGGGAGCTCAAAGTTCTCTTTGACTTTGCTCCTCAAAGCAGATACCACTTAAGCCTTCATACACACACACACACGAACTTTATTATATTATTTTGTACATGCTAACACCAAGTTTTTGAGCCAAAGAATCCAAGGCAAAGAGAACAGTGTGTTTTTTTCAGTAAGTGAAATAACGAGAAATAATTTTTGCAAATTCCAACAAAGCTACAGGGGATCAGAAACAGAAATTTTCTGTACTGCCTGAGTATCACTGGAACAGTAGCACAGGACAACATTCAGTTGCTCTATCTGTGATTCATTGGTTTGAAAATGGGAAGTGAAATGGCGAGAAATCCTCTTTAACTCCAATTATCATTGAGCAGATCACTGTAATGGGTATACATGGAAACGGTTACACTAGGCTCTACCACGACTGCACCCCACCACTACCATCACCCAGCGCTACCGCACACACAAACACACACACATCTTGAAAGCAGTACTCCATCAATGAGGAAAATTTATGTGGGCATGTTGGGATGGAAGTAATTCCCCCCGCTACCATCTGCCCCTCATTATGAGCATTTTATATGAATAAAGGCCAGATAGCTGTCTAGTGCTGCTCCTGTCCCCCTTTCACAGCTTATTACAGCCAAAGAGCTGGTGGCCACTCAGACAAAACTCAGCATTTAGAAAACTTGATAATAACCTGACCTCAGCCCGCAACTGAATGCATTATGAATGGCCTGTGATGGACGACCGTCACTGCTTGTCCACAATTATGATTATTAGGTTTAAAACCAGAACAATAATGATGATAAAAGATGTCCTTGTCCATTAGTGTGGTATGAAATAAAGGAGGAATTAGAGCTGACCGCAGCAATAAGCCAAGAACATTAAACATGGGCTATGGTTTGATAAAAAAGATTATAAAATCGCCTCCCTAACCACTGTAGTGCAAGTGCAAGTGGATAAAATGACATTTTCCACAGCACATGCATTCCTGTTCAACCATGTTGGTTTGGGCATGCTACAACACAGGCCGGATGCATACTGTATGACAGTGAGTGTAAATTCTTCAACGGCAGATTTATCTGTGGGGTTACTTTTGGAGACTGTTGTGAGAATGGTATGGCAGCCTAACAGGGCTTCTGGCCCCATTCCTGCTGCTGAACTTTGATGTCGCGAGGCGTTTAAACAGTGTCACGTAGCTAGCTCCACACCACAGAGGAATCCATCTCATAAAAGAGTGTTAAAGGCTTCAATCAGGGGCTCCCAAAGGCTCGCCTGGGATGACTGCACTTATTACGGTGACAGCTTAAATCAGCAAATGTGCAAATTACAGATTCCACATCAGACCATGACAATCTGTGGAAACACTGGACTAGCGCTCTAATAAGAGCCTATGGATTCTGCTAAATATTCCGCAATATGCATTGTGCGCTCATTTCCTTGCAAACACAGCACACCCTACTGTCAGTCTCACCATATTCAGTTTGAGCTTTGCTTCCTCCCCCAGTACCTCCTTTCCTGTCCCAGTCTGCCGGCGGCCTGAGGAAGTTGCTGTCCTCACTGTTGCTACTGTAGGAGCGATCGTGCTCCTCTGTTTGATGCGTGGTGGAAGAGGAGGAGGATGAAGAAGTATGAGGCCACCAGTTCCTCCAGTTGGGAGAAGACCAGTTGGGTTTGCTCTCCTTTCTGAGGCCTTTCTCTGGCTCGTGGCCCTCCAGTCCGTCCACCACTTCAATGGTCACCTGTATTAAAGAACAGAAGTCAGTGGAAAATCGATATTCAATAAAGAGTCATTAAAGAAGATACTTAAATAACATTTTAGGGCAGAATTGGTTGATCGGGCGCTGTGAGGTGACCCTTTCTGATAATCCTACAGACAATATTATTACCCCCTCCCCCTTTCTGTCCTAACACATGTGCCTCCCAGATGAGGGGGGGCCCACAACCCTTGCCCCACAGCCACCCTCCCACCTCTTGGGCCCTCTCCACCTAAACACAAAGTTCAAAGGGCTGCTCAGCCTCCTCCAGACCATGAAAGCCAGATGAATCCCAGGATCAAAGACACCCCTCCCCTCCTCCTCCTCCTCCTCCCCTTCTCCTACAGCCTCGCGCCCTTGCTCAATTGGTTGCTCCGCTCTCTTCCCACATCTTGAGATGTTAATACACTTTGTTCGTGTTCGGATTTAGCAGTGATGCTCTCAGAAATGGAAAGACCCCCTTGCTGGATTAAACAGGAGAATGATTTAAACATGGCAGCGGTTACTTGGCCATCTGCACCACTGAGGGACTTATGGGCAAGGGCTTGCCACACATTTACATAAGCTGCCGTCCGTTTTCCTGAACATGGCTTAGTAGTGAAGCATTGCTGGTTAGTGTCTGCCTTTTAGCTGTCATTATGATGGACGTGAGACGTCAGCATCTATCTTGAGCTTCACTATGAGCCAGGAAGTGTGAAAGGGGACAGGGGGAGAAGGAAGGCGGAAGGGGGAGAAAAAGGGGGTAGTGATGTGCACCAAACTATTCTTCTTCTTCCTGTTTGCTCTTCCTGTCCTATGTGCTTGAGTAGCCATGTCTTACAATGGAGAGAAAGCATCAAAGCTCACTGGCAGGTGCACAGACACACATGATCACCTGTATGTTGGGATTCTGTCCATTGATATCGGCTTTGGAGAGGTCGGGGAAATTGTGCAGATCTAGGAGGAAAGTGCCCGGGCCGTCCCTGTGTAAGTTGCTGCCTTGTGCCCAGGGCAGGACCAACCGGTGTTCTGGACCAGACCTCCGGTCTTCAGGAGCCAGCTGGGCAGAGGAGCTGCTTTTTGCATTTACGTTGTTCTGCTAAGGAGAGAAAGGAACATAATATTAATTTATTATTGGTTTGTGCATTCATGATATAACATTATTAGCATGCATAAAATAAAAATCTTTTGTGTTTATATTAAGACTAATGGCTCTGAATATCACTTCTACAGCGTCTGCACACTCAGCAACATTAGATTGATCTCTCATGGTGACAGAGGTTCACGTGGCCTTGACCTCTGTCATAAATCCTGCAGACAGTGGAGTCTCGACTACTTGGAGCCCAGAAAGAAGGAGCCACTGAAACAGGGCATCCCCCTGAGTTCTGAGCGTCTGTCTGCTCCCACCAAATATAATCCGTCTAAAGCCTGCATTCAGAGCCAGTGTCACAGTTAGACTGTATGTTTTTCCATTTTTAACTTTAAAGTTTTTAATGGTAAAGCAGTTTGCTGCTGCTTTACCATAGCAACATGACGTGGACATATATATCATGTTCTAGTGGTGGCTGGGAGAAGAGAGAGCTATGTAAGACTGATGGTTTTCTTGCCATGGGGGTTATACAGAGAAAGCTAAGCAAACACTGCAAAATAATTACATCTGCCTTCTTGTAGACAGAAAAACATTTGGTCATCTGACAGGAGGGTTGTAAATTTGTTCCAAAAGGACAGTTGAGGCATATGTACCCTGTCAGGTATGCACAGAAGGAGCAATTACTCCTCAATTGGACAGATAGCCATAAGTAGTCAGCAATCATCCATTCTGGGGTGGCAGAAAATAAGATCAAAGAAAGTCATCAATCATGTTCCTTGTTTTCCCTTTTCATGTCTCCTTTTCTTCCTCCCTAGTGTTCCTGTGGGCAGGCTGAGGCCTGAGAATATGGCAGCAGCGCTGTACAGTTGCAGTGGCCAGTCACAGACAAAAGTGTCAGCTCGGCCACATTGTGGTGGGCATAAAAGCCCCCAGTGGAGCTGTTTGTGTCCGGCCAAGGTGCACTCTGGGACAATATAGGCGCTGTAAATGGAGGAGCACAGCACGGGAGGAAGGATTATAAATGTTCATGTAACTTGAATTCAGCCACAGAGGGGACAGGCTGCACAGAATTGTACATCCCTATCCATTCAGGATGACTTTTTACCACTCCAGAGACCATAGGGAGTTAATGTGATAACATGAGGCATTTCAAAGAATTTAAAAACTTTGACACACATTTCTTAATTTGAGCAGCTGCCATAATTACAATGATTATACAACTGCCCATTATTTTGAGGAAGAAGATTAGATGGTTCGGCATTTTACCTGTAGCCACCCAATAAAAAGGGGGAGAGGTTACTGTAGATGAGATGAGATGAGTTTTTATGAGAATTTGTGTCAAAAAAATCCGAACATTTGAGGAAAAAAGATTCTGAAACACCAGATTCCAATTAAAATCACAAATGTCTTTTCCGCAGCTGAACACTTAGGGCTGACAGTTCAGTACAAAAGAAGATCATTTCAGCAGCATAGATTGTGCGTCAGCTATCAACCCTTGATGTGAATGTCACAGCACCCTCTTTGGTTCTGTCGCAAGTGCTTGGGCTTTGAGATGACCATGTGATAACCCTGCCTCTCAAGGTGCCAGCCTTTGGAAGTCACTCACTGAGCTCCACTGAGGGAACACCCCCAAACAAAACGCTTACAGGTTCAATCACAATTTAAATACATACATTACACACACTTGTAATTATAGGAAAGAGGTGTGGCTGATCTCCTCTGGGTTGATTATATTTTCTGGATTATATTTAACTGCAGGCCAAATCGGATGCTCTTCAGTCCACACGTTACTGTCTCATGATATTGATACTGCAAATAGTCATTTAAATCCACTGCCAGAAAACATGTAACTACCACACATTTCACCACTGAAGACGGACAATTTCTCTCGTTTTGCCATCAAAAGACTGTGACGTATTTTCATCCACAACACCTGTCATTCAAGGAAATTCGCCCAGAGTTACTTAGGCTACTGATTACAAAAAACAACAACAAAAAAAAAAGACTGTTATTGAGTAATAACTTACTACTTTCTCCACAACTTGGTATTTCAAAAGAAAGAAAGATGCCCCCACAAAACGTTTCAGAATACGTAAACCGGTGGGTCATGAAACCCAGTCACAGTGTTTGCAGGCAGATTAAACCTCCATTATCAGCTCTAATCCTATCTGAATCTTCTGTTGTGTCATATTATGTTGTATTACACATGGCAGGCAGATAATCTAATCCTGACATAAATTTGGTTTATTTGAAATCAAAGTTCAAAGTATTCTGATTAGCTGAAGCCTGCCTGTAAACACAGAGAATTTGTTTATGTTAGGTTTATTTTAGCACAAATAGGATTTGATTTATGTTTGTACCGTAGATTATCTAGCAGATTGTAGGATAATTGCAGTTTATAAAAAATATACACTGAATATTGCAGAAGTGCTGCAAGTTTGAACAAAACTAGTGGTAATAATTTGACATTAAACTGTTTAGGAACTAAAAACATGGATTAAGAAATCAACATAATTCAAACAGATTCTGAGAGTCTTCCATAAACCACTTTAATCCCCTTAAACTAATGGGCGTATTTGCTCTGAGTTTCATGTTAAAATCATTTCTTAAACTATGCTGACAACAGCTTTTATCACCATGGACAGTTTGCTACAGGCTGTCAGCTGTAAAAAGCTAAACAGGTTGCAAACTGAGCCATGATCAGCTCAGGTAATGAAGGTTGACAAAAAACTGAAAAAGACAATGCAATCACCAGTTGTCACTGAGTAATGTTCCATATTGCTTTTTCAAACCTTTATTTTCCCAGCACTTAAAGAGAGCTGCCCAGTGTAGCTACATTTAGGTGAGTTAGAAACTGTCATTTACCTTAAACTACCCAGCAAATACTGAATTTAAATCTACAACACTGCCATTAGAAGCGATTTCTCTGATCTATAAGCAAGCATCATCCACAAAGGACCTAAGAAAGAACAATGTTTTGTGATAAATTCTCTCATAGAGAATTTCTCTAAGTCAATATTTTATGTCAAATAAACATTTCAATTTTCAGCCGCCAAAGCTGAGACAATAGATGCCACAGGAACGTGTACACAAAATTGACATGCAGTTTGGTGTCTCACTTTCTTTGGTGCCAACAAGGCAATTCATGATCCTCTCACTGTAATAAATACATCAAAATCTTGCCAAACATTGAAAAATTATCAGCCTTGACTAAACTGCTGTTGATTAAAGCCTCGAGCAGAATTGTAAACAGGAAAATTATGAGATAGTGCTGCTGAAAATCATCACCTGGACAGAAACAGGGAAATCTAAACTGCTTTTTCCCATAAGCACTGAGATCTCACCAAATCTACACAAACCGTGAAACTTTTACACGTCCAAATTACTGACTTTTTTTTTTTTTTTTTGGTCTCAATCAGTATTTCAGCCAAACAGTTGAGGACAGTCATTTGAGTTGAAAATAATGGAAAGAATGCACAGGGAAAATTGGAATTATTCATCAGAAAGGAGTGGCCGTTGTATCATTTCCTGATAATGTAAATGTAAACACCGCTCTCTGTCTTTTCCAGATGACTCTCAGTGGAGCTTTTTAACACTACTTAATGAGAAAAACATGCCGTTTTCTCATTTTTCTCTAATACCGCCCAGACTGTAACAGTGCACAGGAGTAACTCTTCAAAAAGAGAAGAAAAGAAATCAAAACAAACAAAAAAAACAGCAGTGTTCCTCTTTGATGGCGGGCTGCTGTACAGTCCCTATCACTCATCTGAGATCTTCCTCAACGAGGAACCTGCTTTAATTTGGAGATCAAAAGTGACACACCATTCCTCAGTTCATGTGGGGCCTCCCAGGATGTCACCCCCCCACTCTCAAAAGCCATGAATGAAGACTTGCATACACAAGCTACCCCCTCTCCCTCCTCACAGTATCTCCTCTTCTTTTCCCGCTTCCCCCTTTTTCACTTAGTGAGGGCTGCTTAAAGGGGCATGACTCCATTTTCAATTGGGAGCAACTCAGGGGTCCTTCCCCCAGGGACGCTGGCAGGAAATGAAGGCAGTGCACATTGTGCCAGATGCTTTTCAGCGCTACACTTATGAAGGTGGAAGAGAAAACTATCCTGGCCCCGTCACACGCCTCATACTGAGTGTATATTTACATGATCAAACTGAGGAGATACATGGTTGAAAAGCAGTTACGAGCTCGAGAGGGAACTAGACACGGCCTGAAAATAAAAAATAAAAACAGGTTCAAAAGTAGAAAACCGTAATTAATTACTCAGTACATTATTAATCACACGTCTTTTTTTGAACAGTTGTTTGTTCTTGTCTGACAAACACTTTTTAAATCTGATATCAGCCTACACTGCTGCAGAGGATGAATCTCCCTCGCTGGGTCAGCGACGATAATGCGCCTTAGACCAAAGAGTTTCCTCTCTCCACTACAGGTGCATGGAGCTGCATCCTGTCATTTGTGTGTCTAGTGAATGGCGTTTTAAATATGACACCTTCGGGTGACAATACGCCCCCTGGGCCGTGACAAGCCTGGCTGAAAGATGACATCACTGCCTTCAGTGGAGGACCGGTGGAGCATATCTGCACATAGTCAGAGCATTCATGGGCCAAAAAAAAAAAAGCATTCAGCGCTTGCCTCAACGTGGGGCATGGGTGGCAATGTTGGGCTCTTTCATCACAAGCCAGAGTCTCAATGTAAATGTGAACTTGTGACAAAAAGGATGGTGAGGTTGGAATGGTTGGCATGTGTGCAGTATTTTCACTGGGATTCCTCAGGAGAAACGACCTCCTGCTCCTCATCCTGCTTGTCCGATCCAGTATTTGGCCGTGTGACAAATATTCGATAAATTCCTGGAATATTTCCTCAGCCTTGCATGCTCTGATATCCAACCGAACACGGGCTTGCTGTTGCATATACCTAGGTCAGTCTACAGAGATGGCAGTCATAGTGGAGATAAGAGAAATTACCCTCACCATCCTCTGTTGAAGTAAAAATTCTTTCCGTCTCCCCCCCAAAGCCCCAATAAAGCATTGACTTTATGAAGGGACACCATTCCAGTTGACATAAATACCCATTTATCACTGAGACATGAAGGCAGTATTTCAGTAGCGTGCTAAATATACATCAAAAAGCAGCTGAAGGATGCTTAACACTCTCTAAATAAGCCTGTTGATCCCAGACCTGTCTTAACCCTCAGGTCAGGATTTGGGGCTCCACTTTGGGGCTCTGTGTGCTTTATGCTGATGTTACAATGGCCAGTTAAACTATTAAACCCGTCTTAAGTGGTGTCATGTTGAAAAATGTCTCCCGTGAGAAATGTTGTTGCGGCACGTCCTAAACTGGACCACAACCCAAAAAGGCGTAATTAAAAACTGTATTTTGTCCAAACTAAACGAATGTCAAAAAACTTCCAAAACTCGTTTTATTTACTTATATTATTCTATTGGTTGTCTTTTCCTCAACACTGAACAGTAACACCTGATCTTTCCATGTGGCGCTGTCCACAACGCAATGCCATACTCTTCTCTAAACACCACTGGGGAATTTGTGTTGTTGCTGGCAGGAGTGTAGCTCTGACCCTCGTCCCCATCATCTGACCACGCGGATGACAGTGATGAGCCCCTGATGACAGAGAAGTGCCTGCAGCTAGCGTTTAACCCCCAACAATAGGGAGGTGTGTCTGGTGCAGGGGGCTGATCTCTGACCCCGCCTCATCATCCATCCCTCCGCTGGCTCCCTGCCATTCCCGCAGGGGGACACCCTGGGGAGACCACATCCGTGTGTATGTCAACAATCCCCAAAGACTCAAAGGGACGGATTATATTACCTGGGCCACTGGCTCATAGGAGCGTTTTATCAAACCCACCTGTAACGAAAGAGACCCCTTAGATGTCACCTTTTGCAACAAATCTCCCCTTAAGAAATCCCCCGTGTGGACAGCTCCCCACTACTAATAGGCTTCCGAACTCACCTCTGTAAGTGCCGAGTCCTGGTCCAGGCTCAGAGTTACATTTCCCTGGGGCAGCGGACTGCTCCGCAGCACCGTGATGTGCAAGGTAAGGAGAAGAAGTCCCAGGAGCAGCAGCAGTTCCGCAGCCAGTCGCACCATCCTTTTGACGCGGCCGCTCTTGGGAGCCTGCGGTGTAGCCGGAGCTCCGACTCCGCCTCCTCCCGGTGCAGAGACTCCGATCTCCGGATCCGCCGGGGACGAGGAGCCGCAACACCACTTCGGAGCCACTTCGGGAATCAGAATTGCAAAAATGAAGGGAAAAGGATCGGAGGGGGGAAAAGTCGAATGATTTGGAAAAAGTGTTGTAGCCTAAAGTAGTTTGGACCCAGTGGACTTTCTTTGTAACCTGTGGGTTTGTCCTAAATTAAGATGAGTCCCCTGTTTGGACTGATTGTCCATGTGGTTTATTATAGCTTTGGAGACAATTGCAGTTCATGCGCCGATCTGCCGGTTGATACAGTGTGCTGAATTCCGCAGGGCCGATCCAGCGCGCGGCATTAACGCTTTCCGCTCTTGCTGCGCCTTCGCCAAATCTCCAAGCTCAGGAAACTCAGGAAAAAAAACTCAGGAAGCAGTTGCCCCGCGGTGTCCCCGCCACATTCTCAGCCTCACGCTTCACTCTCCCTCGCGTCCACTCCAGCCGCTTCACGCACGTCTCGTCGTGTCCACATGCTGCACTTCCCAGCGCCTCACTCGACGAGATTACCTTTGGAGAAAAAAAAAAAAGTACAGGTGGTTAAAAAAAAGTGTCGTCCCAGCTAAGGCTTCTCGGTGGACGTCTGTTTCAGAAACAGCATCCATCCATTATGCTGCGGATCGTGAGCCCACCGAAATGAGGACGCGGGCTGGCGCGCGTCTCTGGCAACAGGGCAAACAAGTCAGACCATATCAACCTACGGTTTACTACGACCAACACGCTGTCCTTGTTGTGCGCGCTTGAGGTGGTTTTTATACTATACGCCCCTGTGCAGGCGCCCTCCCCCTGGTTAACTCTTTCGCCCCTCTCCACCAGTCCTCCCCAAATTGGAGTCCGAGCGGGTTTCACGCCAGACATCCCCGAGGACGCTGGAGTGAGAAGTACCCCACAAGTGGGCCTGTGTTCTACTCCACTCCCCATAGCGAGCGGGGTACATTGAAGTCATTTCTAGTCATAGGATCAACACGACGTGGTCTTTGGAAACTACAGAGTATCTTAGGGAACATGATCTGACCCACTGGCATGCTGATTGAGTCATTCTTCACCCTTTAATAATGAAAAAGAAAAGAGCTATCATATAGGCAGATTAAGCGACTCCCTGAAACAACCTCGGGTAGACTCGGTGGTCCCCGGAGGCGCAGTGGGCGCACAGCGGGCCTGCCTCGGGCGGGCGGGGGGGGGGACGCCCGGAGGCGCTCCACAGGAGGTCTGCCCCCTCCCGTTGACATGGGCACAGCGGCGGCCTTGTCCCAGCCCGCGACCGAAACACCGCCGCGGAAGGTGCCGCGACGCTTCTCTTCGGCGAGACAAATGGTGCCCGACGCGATTGGCCCCCGCGAGACGCTTTGTTGTCCGCTTCAAAGGACCGGCCGCTGTGTCAAATTGTGCACCAAGCGGGTGACAGTTCACTGGACCCCGGGGGCGCGGAAGAGACCGTGGCTCTAATATCATTTCGTCACCTTTGAAGTCGACCCGTTCGGTCGGGGGGCACAGTGTGGAACAATAACGTCCCTGAAGACCGCTAACAAGATCTTATTGCCCAGCGTCATGGCTTATTCGCGCAAGACGATTTCTCAGAGACCGGTTGAGGACATATTCCGACCCACGGTCTAAACACACCCAGCGTTTGGTTGTTTTTTTTGGGTTTTTTTTGCGCACGCATGGTCCTCGCCGTTACAGCCAAAGGGCCTGTCATGCACGGCCCTGGCAGGAATCATGACAGCGGGGCAGCAGCGGAGCCAGAGAACCACCCGAGTCAGACCAGTATAGCCAGTTTATGTGCCAACCGACCAGCGTGTTGAATATGTTGAAGAGAAGCCCCAAAAAAAGTGTCATCACTCATTTCATTTTACAGAGACGGCGACGTCCTCCACCGAAATGAGCTTCCGGCACAACTCCGACCTGTTTGATCAACGCAGCCCCGAGCACGCGCCAGCTGAGAAATAACTCCCATGCGACCCATCTGATGCCCACGTGTGACAGCGGGCGCAGCGGCTAAACTTGGTTTAGCCTTTGTTCTCCGCGCAGTCGGTGGCTGGTAGCAGATAGTATTGAGTGGGATGGAGCGATTCAACACCTTTGTTGGAAAATGTCACCCAGCGTCATATTTCACCCAGTCATTAAAACCTCTGTGTATTTCAACAAGCCTGCCTCACTTCATCTCACGTGCATCTGACAAGAATGATCTGAATTAGGCTCAAATTATCCAGGCAGATGCTCCACGTCCTCCTCTGTACTGATGAAATATACCAGCCTGGCCATGTTAAGAAGTAGTTGCCAGTATTCCGCTTTACTGCAGTCTTTAGTTGCAGTCTTACTCGCTCCATCCACAGCATAGCTGTCTAAACAATGTAAATCTGGCTTTTGTCTGCTTCGCTTCAAAAATCCCTCTCCAGAATTGAAAAATCTCTGTCTAAATGGAAAACAGAGAGCACCGAGAATGGCTTGCCTGCTTTGGACACAGTGGTGGACATCAAAGGCGCAGCAGAGGATCCCCCTTCAGAATAACAGCTACATGCCATTCCAATAAGTGCAGTGTATTTGGATCTGCAGTTCAAAAGAGGCTGGTGCGGGCGGGCAGGTCTCTGGGGCCTTGCCACCAGTAGTCTGGGTGCACAGATGTTTTGAATGCCAGCGCAGACCATTTGCCACTTCTGCTGGAGCTCTGGGCGGTTACAAGTGACTGGTGGAGGGAGGTTTGGCAAGACATGTGCTTCCCACCTTGCCTGACAGTCAATGTGTATTACCGTACTTTGTCACTAATTGTATCTGTAATAATTCATCGGAAAATGCATTTTTTTTTTTTTAACTGAAATGAGTTGACTGCTTTATTGTGCAGGGTGTGTATGGATAAAGATGTGTTTGACTAAATTTGTCTGTTGTGTGTCTGCTGACAACCAGTTTGCGCTTATATTCCAAAAAAAAAAATAGAAATGACACACACTGAACTAGATAAAGTGTAGGGTCTGTTAGGAACATTTGTTTCAGGTTTAGGGTTGTGTAAGGCTTCCATCAGTTGAACCGTACAGATTTGTCATCCAGAAACATAGGAATTCGGCTACTTAGATGTTATGTCTGAAAACTATCTACAGCAAACAGCGGTTTTGAAAAAGCCACCAATATATCTTCTTCAAACCTAATTTAATAATCAAAACTCACGCTCAAATACGAGATTCCTAGAACAAGCATTTTTCCTGCTGAGCAGCTGCACAAAAATGTTGCTGGTAAATGTCAGCAAGTTAGAGTTTGCCTTTCTGCACAATCAGAGTGGAGCTTAGCATTTAAACGCCCGGTGTGTGTAACACACTGAGTTATGTTTGAGAACGGCTTCGAGCTTTTGAGTTTCTCTTTACACACATCTGTCCTCCACTGTAAATCTGCAAATAATCTAGCAATGCTCGCAGTTGGACTAAAGGTGAAAGTAAACACAAATTAATAACAGACATCCTGAGGACGTCAGTGCACCCCAATGTAACATTTGAGGCCACCTTTTCCCATCTCCCCCAGATCTTTATGGAACAGTACACTGGTATGACATCACAGATTCGAGGATTAAAGAAACTGTTTTGTATTGTTTCTGGCTAAAGGAGCCAGATGTGAACGTTCACTTACAGAACAAAGCGATCCACTATAGAGCATAGATTTCAACAGTTTCCTCCCCTAGGGGAAAGGAATTGTTTTGGTTTTTTTTACTTTTATTAACTTTTTTCCACTAGATTCGTGTCTCCAGTTCCCAAGGATTGCATACTGTATTTTTTACTCCATCTTGTAAAATGCTATCAGTGTGTTGTTCATGTGGAGGTGAAAACACAGACATTGTAACGTCCTGGGGGCAAACAAGTGTCGACTAGACCTAATGTCACACATTGTGAAAACACATTTATCAGCCATCTATAATCCTTTCTGTGTTAATCAAATGATTACACCATACCACAAGAATTTAGAGTTCAGTGCTAATTGCTAGGTTCGGTTTCTGTTGGCTCAGGTGCTGCATACTCTGCATGTTTACCTTCACAACTGTTACGCAGTGTGTGTGTGTGAAAGAGAACAGCAGGTCTTTAAAACATGAACAATTAAGCCGTTAAGACTTGGTGAATATGAGCAGTCTCGCCACAAAACAAGCCGTAACACCTTTTTTATTCTGCGCAGGAGTTATTGAGATTTAATGGCATGTCAAGGAAGTAATTGATGCATGATCTATTAGTTATAGGAAGGTTATCATTTACTCTGGAGATGACATTTAATAAAAACAGTTCACGATGGAACACAATAAAGGCATCTTTGTCATCTTTTGCTCAATCAGTTCAGCTGTGATTAGTGTAAATAATCAAGTGTCGGGAAATGAACACACATCCACAGGGAAGGTTCGGGAATGTTAGAAGCCTGTCATTTTGATAATTAATCAACCTTACTATTCCAAATCACATTCAGGAAGTTTTCATGTGTTGTATTTGTTTTATTGGAAGAAAATAAAAAAGTCAATAGACAGACTCAAAATTTTAGCAATGCAGCAATACACCAGAGGGGGAAATTTCAAACTACAAATGCGTTTTTCATTTCTAATTTACTACTACTTTACACTAAGGAAGTAAATGGAATCCTTACATCTCAATTCTTAGAGAATGTGGACAACTCTCTATTAATAACCACAATCAGCTTTTTTCAATAATTGGTTGCTGATATTAATTTATGAGAAGCAAAAATGCTTCCATAAAAAAAAGTTTTCAACGTCTAAATATAGACGAGCAATCACATTAACTGTGTAAAAAGACGAGCCCTCTTTCAATCTATTATTTTAAAACCGTCCTCAAATGTGCAGAGGAACTGAACTTCTCAACTGAACTAAAAATATGTGACTTGTCGCGGTATAAAAAGATAAATAACTCAAGATTTGAGACCATTACAGCATTCTTGTGCAATAATTTCATGTATCTATTCACAAATAAATGTATTCAGAAATAAGGTCTTTCAGGAGTTCATATAGTTTTGAGAAGCACAAATAAGTGTTCTGTTAAATCACATTTTTTTTTTTTTACAAACATATAAAAAGCAGCTGCCAAACATTTGGCCCCTTTTCTGCAGTGAGACAAGAGTGTTACTCTGCGTTGTGCATTTGTGGGTCTGCTGTGGCATGGACACTTAGACTTAGTTTTGACACTGTGAGGTGAACGTGTCAAGGGTCATATCAGCTGTCCAGCTCAAAGTCTGTCTCATCACAGAGGTCAAGCTGAGAGGAATATTTTCGCCGTGAGAACTTCAGACAGAGAGCGTCTCCCACCTCATTCAGATGGTGCAGCACCTGAGGACAAAGGAAAAGTATATGTTTGATTTGATATTCTCCAGAGCCTAAGAGAGGAGTTTCATGTTGGTAAATGTGTGTGAGTGTGTGTACCTGGTCCAGCATGGCTCTGGTGTGTGCTGCAGACAAACAGAAGCGAGCTCGGGCCTCTGTAATCGGCGTGGCCGGAAAGCCGACTACCACTACACCTATTTTCCTCTCCAGCATTTCTCGAGCGAAAGCCCTGGTCAGCAACCAAAAAGAAACAACTATCAGTTTTTATACATTATAGTACGCAAATGTATTAGAATCAATTCAAGGAAATACAGTCATCTGTAGTGTCGCTAGATTATATTCCTTGAAATTACTGAATTAAAATATTCTGAAATCAAATTTCCCATTACCAGTGCTAAACATGTAAAACAATGATTGTTACTCCTGTTTATGTCTTTTCAGAATTACAAACGCCTTGCAACACGTCACTTCTCACCGCCACCAACATCCGTGACACCGCTAGCCCATGAAGTCTCTGGTGCTCATGTGTCTGCACTATACGCTAAGCGAGTCTCCGTAAATGGTGCAACTGACTAGAGAACTGGATCAGTTCAAAAACTGGCATCAAAAGTTACACACTGAATACAAAACTATACAACAACTTGTCAGAAATTTCTCATAATCCTCTCACATTTAAAGGTTTGAAGCCTCCAAAATGTGCAGTGACCCCACAAGCCACCTCAGAACGAGGAAGCATTTGCCGCTTTGCCTCATCACATAAAAAGTCATGAGGAATGTTGCTCTCTCTGGTCCTTCCAAATCTTTAATCATGTGGTCGGGATGTGTGGTATGAATAAGTTGCAATAATTTCTGCAAAGGACGATATATTAAAAAAAACAAAAACAAAAAAAAAACAACATAACTATCAGTTCTCAGAGGTTGAAGCAGTAACCTCTTTTAAGGTCAGTGGGGCCGAGCAATGAATGATTCTTCATTTTGTGGCAAAGTGGACAGCTTGGAGAATTCAAAACTGGAAATAATATTTAAGGATAAGGTTGAAGAAATTCAACTTTTTTTCCAGTCGCCAATGAAAACTGAGCAATGTAAAACCAGAAGCTACTACTGTGGCAAAACATGATAGTAGCTTCTGATTGTGGTAGTTACTGGGCTGCATTGGCCCTTTTCATGGATATTAATGGTGACTGGCATAGAAAGACACTTAATACCCAATTGATTATACCTGAGTGGCTCAAACAATCCTGGGATATAACTAATCAATACCGGATGTAGCCTCTTAAGTGGTTACAGATACCCAGTCTACAATGACACAGTCTACACTACTGATTCATGGAGACTATGGAGCCTGAACGATGGCAGCCATCCAAATTAATGAGAGATGATACACGGTGAGCTGACCTTGCTTATGACAACAACAGAGAGTGAAGTTATTATTTATTGATCTAAAATCAGTCTATGCACAATAAATATTCTGATAGTCTTACCCTGAAAGAGGGAAGTGTTTTCGGTGAAAGTTAAATGTACTTACACCACTTTGCCTGGCATGTAGAGCAGGACTGGAACCACAGGCGAGTCATCATTGCCATAGATGATGAAGCCCATTTCCTTCAGTCTGGCCCTGAAATACCTGGTGTTCTCTGCCAGTTGGCGGATCCGTCTAATGCCTTCAATTAAAAAAAAAGGACAGCACCAGATGTACATGAGTAAAGCACCAACTCACTGCTGTTTTTCCCCGCACATCCACTGTCCCCTGCATGGAGCGACATCACCTGTCAGCAGTAGCTAATGTAGTGTGCAGTGGTCTTTGCAGTGCCATCTCATCCTGGGTCCTGCATCTCCATCTGGACCATTCCAGCCTCCACTATGAACTTTCTCATGATTACAACTCGGCTGCGCCAGCAGATGGTTCAGTTTTGTCCGCCTGACGGCATGGTATATACACTCGCACGTTGCCAAAATGAGGGTTTGCAAACTGGAAACGATGGATTTCGCACAAAATGAATGACTGTGGACTGCCACTGGAGCGTAGCCACGACTGAAACTGAATACAAATAATGCTTAAACACCACATGTATTAGAGATATCGTAAATATATTAGAATGCAAATCAAAGTAAGCAGAGGCGGTCTGCTCTGCTAACCCCCTGTGTTCCCTAACGATGTGAATTGCTGGAACCTAGTTGCACTGTGGCTGGAGCAGCGTTTGGCATGGCCCAGCCTTGGAACACAGCTCTGTTTCCCTTTGATTACCTGGGAACAGATTGGCAGTTCTTTCAAAGGGCTGTAAGAGAGCACTTTAAATCCCCTTATCTCAGCAGAGAGAGAGAGAGAGAGAGAGAGAGAGAGAGAGAGAGAGAGGGGGAAAAAACATAACATTCGGGCATCTGCCAAAAAGCACAGGCCCCATTTTGTAAATTGTTCCTCTCTGCTGAGATAGAGGGCATAGAGGTCAAAAACCTGCTGTCACACACAAATCATATGAGTAGGTGAGAATGTGTGGATGTTACTGTCTGTCTGAGTTTTTCCCTATTTCAGAGCTGACACCAGTTTGCTTTAAAGTGCAAAATTCAACATCAAAGAGAAAGAAGACAGAGGAAGACTGAGAGAAAGAGGAATAAAAACTTATCAGGCATGTATGCAAACAGTATGTGACGTCTCTTGTCACAGTATGGGCTTTTATAGTGTTTTGATGGACACTGGAGTTGACGTTTTGAAGGACTGCTTTGTTTGCTGTGTTCCCTCCCCTCGATCAGACAGGTCAAGACTGATTTTTCCACAACAGCCATTTCACTGGGCTACGTCAGACCCAAAGCATGTCTGGTTCAGAGCCAGATGAGAAAGTTACTCATCTCCGCATGATACTACAATATACCTCAACCATAAGACACCGGGCTTTAGTCCTTAGAGTGATCAAAGCATTACAGCACTCTGCGACAGACATGTTCTATATATTTGTATGCCGCACAGTTTACATGGCTGCCTGTTTTCTGCCCAAAGGAGCACACTTTAAGTCCTGTAGATTTGGGTAAAGTGAACTAACGTTACTCCCAATAATGCTCCTTCTATTACAGCTGCTACCAGGCCTACAACTGTAATAACTCAAGAAGAATTGCTCTGGTGGTATCAGGACTAGTCCGGTAATGACTACTTCCCTGCCCTAGTGTCTGATGCCATTAGAGCAGAAACTTTTCAGAGGTACAGCGTTCTTCACAAAACACACATGAAAATGATTTCCTCTACGTTAAGGTCACGTGTGCTCAGGGACTGCACGTCCCCCCTCTCTCTACCGCTGCAGACCCCTGTAATTGCTACCACATTTTCTGACCAAGCAGCTGTTTGTCTTTCCCTGCAGGTCTGGACTTACTCCTAATGCTAACATTGGTACTGTCCTCTGGATTTGGTTTGCTATTGTTTCCATAAAGATTATATAAAGGGTGTAAAAATTTTTATAAGCCAGACATAACATTTATCTGTGTAAAGAACATCGGGCTTGATGAGTATGTGGATAATAGGGCTGAGATTGAGGGTGACATTCACTGGAGGGAGAGCCACTGTGTTCAGATACTCACCCTCCGTGCTCCCGTCTTTTCCTACGATGCACTTCAGGGCACGTATGATCTGCTCAGTGACAGGAGGGGACATGGCAGAGGCGTACACTGCACTGTGAGAATGACTACGCAGGTAGTCCACCAGCTCCTGCAATATAGCACATATAGTGTCACGCGGATAACTGGCAGAGATACTAGACAATATGTTTATACATTTACATTTATATTTTTGTTGAAAGTCTGAGAAAAATCTAATTGTGTACGTATTTACAAACAAACTGTTAATTTCAGATCTTCTATGAAACAGAAGTGTGGCCTTGCACTTCTCTTTTAGCACCACTAGAGAGCGCTCATCTATAATCAACACCTGAGGATCAATTAAAATACCTTAAGCCCTTTCCCTGTAATTATGACTATCTTGGCATTGAATGTAAAACAGCTCTGGATCCTTTCCTGCGCTCCACTCTGAGGGGAGCCAGTGCACTAATCTGAGAAAGAACCAATGCTGAAATGAGCCAGAATGAGGACCGTCATGCTCATTATTCCTTAATGTCAGCAGGAGATTAATTCCGCTGGAGGTTGTCAAGAGAAGAGCAGGATTTCAGGAAACTGATTTGGTCATGCGTCCCTAGAGCATGTGTGCGTAAGTGGTCTGAGGTTGGGAGCGGGCCTGGAGCTATGATGGGCTGCTGCTCGGTGGCTGCGCGGTGGCCAGTGGGCGCGGGGTGATGATACGTAGCCGGAGATGCTGTCTGGCCACCATTTCCACTCACTGCCATCTGTCCCCACTGGGCGGTGGCTGCGGCTGTCTCACACACACATGAGGGGAAAGGGATTTTAAGGGGAAATGCTCAAACATAGAATAAGAACCCTGAAACAACCCTACATCTGTTTTTGTTTAAGGCAGGGGATTTTCACCGCTTTAGGGCCCTGCAGGATTTCGGTGCGACCAAGATAAACCAGTTAAGAGAACATGACCGAAATCCATCTCACGTCTGGGGCGTGGAGAGACAGTTCGGAGTGTCTCCTCAGCCACACTGTGGCTGCAATATTGATGTGGCGATACATGTCCACAACGCCACAGAGCTGGAGCTGCGCCAGAGCAGAACACACACTTGAACATACTTCGTTCTTCAATGGATGTATTTAATAACCTTATTTCAGAGCAATCCAGGCTTTAAGTAAAGGGTGAATGAATAACCTCTACTTCATGCAAGGTTGAAGTGAATTACAAGGAGCATGGAGTGTATTTACTGGGGTATTTATTTTTGGTACTCTCATAAAATTGCCATAACGTGACTGTTTTCAAGAACACGTCTGCAGAGTTCTTTGACGGTCAGGCCGAATCTCCTTAATGTAAGATTAAGGGGGACTTCACCACAACAACAGTTATGTCGAATGTAAAGGCTTTCTCTCTCTTTTCCTGCCTGTTTCTTTCAGGGGTATACTCCAGCCAGCTGTCAAACCAGGCAGAGGGTTCATACTTCAAACATTATCATGCTTGTTAAAAGTCATCCTGTTAAATCTGGAGCGCAGTTCCGACGCCTGCCACAAGAAGGGGCTGGCCCTCTGCCAGCTTTACCTTCTTATTATGGCAGAGCAGGGCTGAGCCGACATAAGGCAACAGCAGGAACGGTCCCTCTCTGAATACCTAATTCAAACAACATGGCCGTTTCCTCTGTTGCTTTCTAATCAACTGCCGCAAAACCGTTGTGGTTATGTACTAAAGTGTACTTTTTAATGGAGTAAAAAGGAATTACAAAGGCCCGCAGTCATAGCCTGGCGAACATTTGTTGGACACATGAGAGCTACGACAGAGGTGGGATATATGATTGAGTCCAAAACATCTTTAAAAACAGACCTGGTTAAAATGCGTAAGATGTATTTTAACCTGCTTTGGAGCCACGTACGTGAATGTTCTTAAACAGACAGTGGTTGCCAGGTTGTTTCAACAATGTCAGGAAAGTATCAGAGAGCCAGCTCAGTTATTTGACTTTGTAAGAATGGCAACTCTCCCAAGGCTACTGGAATTGATTCAATGTGATTAATCAAAAAAAGGTTGAAAAGTCTGGGGTCCCCTGGTAAGCCAGCGGCCTTCACGCTGCGTCTGCCTCTGCAATGTTCTGCTAAGGGCCTTTACTGCATGAATTTTATCATTTCAGCTTATTTTTTAAAATCCTATTCATAAACTCTTAAAATGTGTATGTGTCTTGCCTTGCTCTCATGTTACCCTTCACTCTATATTGCCAACTATATTTGTGTGTGTGTGTGTGTATGACCTATGGACCACAAATGATAAACTGAAGGCAGATAAAGCTGAAATAGAAAATTCAAAGATCCACAGGAACCTTTTTCCCTGCGATGTAGCCTCCAGCTGCCCCAAAACTCTTTGTGAAGGTACCCATCATCACGTCCACATCATCTGGGTTCACATCAAACAGCTCGGTCACGCCCCGACCTGATGGTCCCACTGCTCCAATGCTGTGGGCTTCATCCAGGTACAGATACGCTTTATACTTCTTCTTCAGAGCGATGATCTCTGGTAGTCGCACCACTGAGCCTTCCATGCTAATGACAGAGAATCACACAAACAAAGAATACACTTCATCAATATAATTATAATTCATTAATATAATTATAATTTCATCAATCATAAACTAGACTCTTAAAATGATAAACTTTAAAAGGAAAATAATCTGACCCCAACCTCACTTTATCCAGCGCATCTTTACGTCTGTAAATGCATACACTACTAGTCAAAAGAACACCCCCATTTTTCCAGTTTTTGTTGAACTTTAAGCATTTCCAGTCCAGTGAATGACCTTAAATGGTACAAAGGTAAGCGGTAAACTACCCAAGGTAAAAAAAAAAAAGAAAAAAGTTTAGGTCACCAAAAACAGAAAAATCATGTAAATTTAATAGAAAACAGGCCTTTTTCAGGGATTAAGAAATTGGTTAACTTGTATCTTCCTGCAGCAATGGAAGTAAATGAAGCCTTGAAAGTTAAGCAAACAGTTCCTACAGGTTTCCTAACTTTTGTTGATTACTTATAAACCCTCTGTCTATACAAAGGCAGTGTGGGAACTAACTGTGTTACTACACACTCTGATGCATTATCAGGACAACACTGTGCTGCAGGAAGTAGTTGTGTGTATTGGTATCAGAATGGAGAGGAAAAGGCAAGTAACAAAGGAAGACAGACTGGTTGATCAGGGGTTCATCCAACATAATGACCCAAACCATTAGAAGAAAAGAACTAGATGGTGGCTTCAAATGATGGAAGAGCAGCCCGGCCTCCAGTCTTAAACCACATGGAGCTGGTTCGGGATGAACCGAACAGAAGGTGAAAACAAAGCAACCTACAAATGCAACATATTTGTGGGAACCTGTCCATCAGTGTCGGGACAAACTTTCTGAGCAATATTTGATTTCCACTGTTGATTTCCACTGTAGAAGAACGGCAATGTGTTCGGCTGCTGAATGATTCAAAAATTTAGATTAAATTTAGTTCAACAAGAAGATTAAATTTATTTAAATAACAGCTGAAAAAAATGGAGCTGTTCTAAAAATTTTGACCTGTAGTGTATTACTTAATTTGACATGACCCTATCTTACAAGAAATCTTTCTGCTGGCCTCCTTCACTTTTTCCCACCTCTCTCCAATCTCTTCCTCCCCTCTGATGCAAGCCTTTTAAGGCTACAAACAAGACAGCATGAGTGAGTATATGGCTGGGCACTGGAGCAATCCCAGACCTGCTATCCTTGCTATGGCTGAGAATGTCTGCAGCCCAAATGACATAAGACAGGATTCACCAGGACCAATGTGGACATCAAAGGCAGGCCCAGGACATAGCTAAAGCATGCTCACTCCTTATCCAAGCTTTTTGATGTTACTGGGAGATGATAGGTGGAGCATTAGTTCTTTCAGTGCCGTACCGCAAGGCAGCATTTCTCTCTAATGTCTGAGCCTGACATTACACGTTAATGCCTGGTAAAGACAGTCTGATGGCGTACAATTAAGTTGTCTCTCAAATTACCAGGGCTGTTGTGGAACTAAGCACTGTGGTAATACTAACTGATGGCCATGTTTAATAAAAAATGTTCATAAAACAATTAAGTAAAATTCACAGCTTATTTAATTTGAAGAAATGTGTTGAGGAAAAATAATGTTGGCAAAAAGCACATTGAATATGTAACGTTTTAGTTTAGAAGGCCTGAAATGGGCAAAAAGAGGGAAGAAGGGAGAAAAGAAAATGGCCATGATAAACAGTTGGAGCTGGAGGTGTAGCCAAGTCAATCTCTGTGGCTTCATTTGGCCTTGATTTGGAGCTAATGAGCAGATGGAGAGGGTGACTAAGACTCGGGATAGCTCACTGGCGGGAGAAACACACAATACCTTTCTCCTCTCTCCGGTAATCAAATGGTACCCAACCGCACGCACACGCGCACGCACGCACACACACACACAGATACACACACACACAATTACACAATGGTTGGTTGAGAGAAAAAAAAAAAAAAACCACAACAGGACTAAACACAGGCAGGCAAGCTGCAGGTTTACAAATTAAGATTCCTGCTTGAGTTTTGCTGTGCAAAACTCTGCACAAACCCAGCCGTAAGCCCATACTAAAAAAAACTGATACAACTGTCAGAGGATATGTATCTGTGAGAGACGGAAATGACTAATGTGTATGTAGGGTGTATAACGATGGCTGACCTATAGATGCCTTCCACCATGATGAGGATCTTCCTCCAGGGTCTGTGAGTCCGAGGCTGCCCTGAGCAAACTGCCTCTCTTAGCATCTTGTCCAGACTGTGCATGTCTGACACACAGGCACACACACACACACACACACACACACACACACACACACACACACACACACACACACACACACACACACACACACACACACACACACAAGTGAAAAAGAGAGTATAAAAGCAGGCAAGAACTCAACAATGTAATTGAAAATCATACCCTATTATTATAGACTATAGCAATAATCAAATCAAAGTGTGCAAGTAGCACCAACTAAAAACAAACAACAGTAAGTAGAGTAGTAATCTCCACAGGGCACAGCAACTCACAGAGTTCACAAGGCACTATTTTATCTGACAGAAACACCTTCCACAAACTACACACAAGAAATACCTCTGCGCTCTGATGCTAATAAGCACCTGCAAAATCTGTATCAGGGTGGATTAATTACTGAGCTAAATATGGCTTTGGCCAAAGGTCTGTTAAGCAGAGGCTGCATGGTTGTTTAAGATTATGACTGAAATTGTAGCTTCAACAAAACAATTTCCCAGCGGCATTTGGCGTTTATAACAGGTAAGGTTGACACGATTAATGAGCCTCGGCTGCACACCAGCAGATGGCAGTATTGAATTGCTGTAGCTAATAAGGAGCATTATTCCAAGTATGTCTGCAATCCAACCATTTCCAGCTGAGCAGCGAGTAAACCTGTCATAGCTAATAATCTGTCATAAATGATTGATATCGCTGCCTCAACACAAAAATAGGTTGGCTTAAGAGGCAGAAGATGCTCCTCTGATAAAATCACTTCCTGAAGCTCCACAGAGCATTATACATACATCTAATGTTACCAATGTCAGCACTGAGGAAACCTGGCAGTGAAAGAGCAGTCCACAGTGGCTTGCTTTGTGACAAGAAGACAAGGACGAGGGGAAGCTTGTTTCACAGTTAAGCACCGATTTAAGATAAGACACTGTCTGACATATGATACTGTATGACTGTGATTAGGAGGAGGATAGTCTTTGCTTTCTACACAAGACGTGCAAACAGTTCATACAGTTGTGAAATGTCAGTATCCTATCTTTGCTATGACACTAGGGTTGCACAAATGCTACTATCTTAATTAACAAAGCCTAACCTTCAAAGAAAACATATGAATCATTTGAAGAGGTGAGAATGCTAACCGTCAAAAGGAGAATTCTTTATCTGTGCCTATTTGAAGTATTTCCAACAAAAACGCCTGACACACACCTTACACACACTACACTGGACAAACCAGTTCATCTTCTCTTGGGTAAGATTGGCCACTGACAATCTTCAATATTTCAAATCATAAACAAGGGATCTGAGACGTTTTAGAGAGATTAAACCCATAAATAAATAATTATATATTAACACACACACACACACACACACACACATATATTATATATATATATATATATATATATAAAAAAATATACATATATATATATATACATATACATACATATATACACATATGTACACACACACACACACACACACACACACAAACACACACACACACACACACACACACACACACACACATACATATATATAAATATTACTTATCTTTTGTTGTGGCTAAGTTGACTGGTATAACCCCTTTTAGTAAATATTGGTTTTGTACTGATAAAAGAGTGTATGAGTCTGGTGCTGGAGGTATAGAGGCAGGGAGGAGTCAACTACTCAGGTGCCTGAGGGCTCTTTGTGCTTAGACAGGCCTCTAGGATCTGCTTGGAGGACCCATAACAGACTCTGCTTGCACCTGTCAGGGCACATTTGCTGCCACAGCACTGGCTCATTTGACCTGTCTCCTGAAAGAGCAGGGGATGTTTCCATCTATTCACAGTATGTAATTTGATATTATAATAGAGAACAGAAAGTTCAAGTAAGAGGACTTTTTCATCTAAATAAACTTCTATTTTGCTTCTCTGCTGCTGATGGATAAACCAGAGTGACTGTAAACTGAACCAATTTCATTAAAGCTTTTACATTTGCTGCTCTAAAAACAGAATGTTAAGTAGGTCTTTCCTAGGGCAAATCGTGTACCGCACAGAAAGTAATGTGCTTCTCACAGTAGCACCAATTTGGAATGAATAGAAGAAAAACTGGATACTATGAGCAGCAATATTCACTGTGGATGCAGAGACAGAAATTCAAATTTCATCAACGGATAATCTCAGGACAAAAAAAAAACAAAAAAAAAACAAAAAACACATTGCTCTGGCAGGTACAGGGCAGGAGCAACAAGTGTTTAGCACCACAAATGTTGGCAAACTTAAATAATATGGCTCTCACTGTTTATAACTTAAGCAATGCTATGTATTGTGTTTTTGTTATCCAGAAGCACAATGACTCATGATCAAATGAAATAGTTACTGGACTTACTGTTGTGTTTGAACACCCGGATGGTTGCTCCTGACAGTCTGGCCCCTAAGATGAGAGATGTGTGATTGAGCTCATCGCTCAATATCAAACAACCCTGAAAACCAGCAGAGAGAAACACTTTATCCAAATTTCCCTAAGAGGGCTTTTCAGTTCCAGGGTAATAGCTCAAACTGAAAATGTTCCTGCATCCTTGAAATCCAAATTTTCTTAGGAGCTCCACAACATTTCTGAATATACATTAGACCGACTATTTGGAAGTAATTTTTAATTATGGATAGGATGATGAAATTTGAATAGATAGTGTATGATGGCGACTTGGATTTAGCGGTCTATGTTTAGTGAGAGGGCCAATTAGATTCTTCCTTCGATACAGAAAAAAAAAAAAAAAAAAAAAAAAAGCTAATAAACAGAAAGCACGATCATCACTATGACTATATATGGATGAAAATCATAGCACTGTGTGCTACCCGCCCACGTGATTTCATTTGTTTTCTGAAAAATTGCTTGTTTTAAAAAAAATGTATTTCAACAAACTTATCTTTTGTGTTTTGTGTATCCTTATATAACGTAATGCATGCTAGTTGGCGCTTTAAAAAGATCCACCTGGCCAATTATCTGTCAGCCCATTCTTCTTGCCCCGCCCCCACCCATGCTTAAATCATAATCCTCCGTGTCTAGGTCCTCTATGTATGGTAATAGTTGTACGTAATGTCATTTTTCACTTCTTTCATGTCTGATGAAGTTTTGACCAACAGACACATTACAATTGTCATAATGGAGAATATGGTACTTTATATTCCATAAAAATCAGCATGCAAATGAATTCTGCTGTTCTCCACTACATTAACATATTTAATACTGAAGCTCCAAGCATTTGACTGCATTAGTTTGAATGAACCCTTTTAGAGGGTATGTTGACACCGTTTCAGTGACAGATACCCCCTGTCTGGCCTGGGGTGCAGCTGGCCTGGTCCTTGCTCTACCAGCAGCTGTCACTCTGCCTGCACAGCAAGGCCCGCCCCGGCACAGCCTGTCCCTGTAGGATAGAGTTGGCAGTGTGGGTTGACCCCAGCCCCTGCAGGGTTACTGTGGGGGCTACAGCCTAAGGGGCTGCTACACCTCTTGAGCTGCATAAATGACCCCATTCTCATCACTTAAACCATCAACCTCCCGTTCCTCCTGTCCAGTCCAATCACAGATATTCATGCTGTGTGTTGCCCCTGGTAACCCGTGGCCGTCTGGGTGAGCCAGGCTGGTGAGCCGACAGGCCAGAGTATGGGTAATCGTCCCCTTGAGTGGTGCTCTTAACAAAACCTGCCCTTCCTTGTCTATGTTTCTGAAAGCAGTTATGTATGCCCAGAGCCTTGTCCTCCTGGCTACTGTAATGTTTAATTATGATTTTAATTAATGAGGGTGGATCAGGAGTTCTTCGCAGCTGAGTTTAGTTGACTGTTATTCATTAATTTAGGCCATATGCAAGAAAGGAACAAAAGCTAAGCTAATTAGATTAATTTCTGCTTCGCTGTGAATATTTATATATATATATATATATATATATATATATATATATATATATATATATATATATATATATATATATATATATAGAGACACACATACACACACACACACACACACAGTACAGTACAATTTCCTGTATTACAGTGTTTGGTATTTAGTGTGTAAAATCACATACCTTGCCAAAAAGTGCTGGAATGTTCATTGAGTTGGTGGCGAAACCCATCCCAAAAGTCATGGAAGACTCTACTCCAAGGAAACTGGCCACAAGTTTCTCCAGCTCTTCATGGATGCTCAGATTACCTACGAGACAGGGATCACAAAAGGAGAACTCACCCTGGTGAGATCACTGTACCTGCTGGTTTATCTGGTAGTCCTTCAATCCCTGGGTTTTGCTGGTCTTTGTCTTCCAATCACAAGTTTTGACAGAGATGAATGCCTCCTGATATAAAGCAAGATACCCGCAGGCAAAAAGCCTGGACTACCGGCACACAGAGTGTCAGCGCCTCTCACTCTCTGGGGATTTTAAGAGGTTTACAAAGATTCAAGATGTGGTAAATTTGTAATTTAGTTCAACTAGTCTTTTTCATCCCATGTAATGTCAAGGAAAGGCGTCCAAGGTCTAAAATGGGTCTGCAGCACATTTTGGGACTGAGGCAGTTGGTTTTAACCCAGTGTGACAGGTGGGGACCAGAATTCATTTAGAAAATTGATCAGATTGCAATCTGTCACTTGACATGGTGTTTTTCTGTTTTGTGCAATAAAAGTGGGATTTTCAGGTATCTCTGGAGTGCTTTCGGTACTGCCCTTGTGGTCAGCTGACACAAAAAGCATTACTGTTATAATTGTGAACTACATAAGGAAAGGCAGTGAAAAGACAATATATGCTGTATTTTATTTCTCCCAGCTCTGGACAATGTTATATGTATGGTAGAAAGATGCTATAACATATGAGTTCAATTCATTTCAATACAGCCTGTACCTTACTATACTATAGTAGTTACTAGTTACTATATTGTAGACTTAATTACCCTAGAGATACCTACAACTCATTCGGGATGCAACTAACTGCTAACTTCTAATGAGTGTTTTAAAAATCGTTTATTACCCCATTCATTTTCAATATTTTAAAAGGGCTGTTACTGTAAAGATACAATTGCCAACAACACAAAAGGAATATTGTAAACTGTAAGTAAAAAGTTATCCATTTAGGTTTATTATTATATCTAATTATTTGAAAGACTACAAGATGAAAGCAATTCAGATACCATCAGCACTGTAAATGGTACAGCACTGATATCGAGATGTTGTGATGTCATTAAGGCAATCCTCATAAGAAAATGGCGCATCAATTGCCTGTACATTGGATACTCACCACTGTAGTCGTAATCAATAATAGTAACCTATGAACGCAGACATTAAAAAGTTCAAACAGACTGAATGTTTCAGAAAGGATTGGAAAATGGGTATCGAGTGATGGCAGCTCTCTCCTTATGGTGATTCCCATCCGGTGCTTTCCATCAGGTCTTGCGCCAGGTAAAATCGATTCATACATTTCCCCGACCACTCAGACTCACGGCCCCTGCTGGCACGTGCAGCTATTTAAATCAGACTGCACTGGCATTTGCTCTCTCTATAGAACATTTTACTTAGCCGTGGCTTCATAGGCATGCCCCGTCTTGTCATTGATATGCTAACCTCAGAATGCTGCTGTAGGTCTGCTTAGTCTTCAGGTATGAGTGGAGTCCAAGTCAGATCTCGCTTATTTTGCTTACTCGAGTTAGCTGAATTGTAATGATACCTACAGTGTCATATGCATCTCATTAAATGTAGTTACCTGTCCTCTGAATCACCACGACCACCTTCCTGTCATTACAATCATCAAAGCTTGTTGATGAGAATAGCTAAGGTTGGAAAGTGTTAATGCGGAGAGACAATAAAGACTGTGCTTGCGAACGTCACAGCTAAATTTGTCACTTTCATAAACCTGTGACTGAGGTTTTTCTCCAAGGTCTTTGCAGCAGGACAAAAAAAAAAAAAAAAACCCAAAACAAAACGAAACAAAAAAACAATGCATTAAAAAAAAAAAAAAACAGAGCAGAGTTAATCATTAGACAAATACAGCACATATGGCTTAGGTTTAACATATAAATGTGCAAAACAGCCCAGTTACATTAGTATATACTGCAAGCGTATGTATTATGGTGAAATATTTACTACATGCGCTTGGTAGCTACACTTAGTATTTCTTAGTAATTTCTCATTCATTTGAATGCACAACATCATTATCTAATTTACTGTATGTTAATGATTGCAGAAAAGGCTGGAACAGTGAGCTATCCATTAATACAAATCCGTGAATGTTTGACGGGTCTGTTTATTCACAAGGTGTGCTTTCAGTGCACTTTGTATCTACTTACTCATGCCTATTCTAAAAAAAAAAAAAAAAAAAAAAACAACTCATAACTGCACTCTCTGTGCACTTACATATACAGCTTTTGAACTCCAATGAACTGAACTCGACATTGTGAGGATGTCAGAGGCACGGAGAAGAGTTAAGTGTGAAAGAAGATTTTTGTTTTGTAGAAAGTGAATTCAATAAAAACACCTACTGGAAATTTGGATTTTGAAGATTTTCACCAATACACATTTCTGCATGTGAAATAAATCACTGGTGATGATGGCATCACTTCTACTACAGAGGCACTGGGGTCTTTAATAATTGATGCTTAATAAGGTCTCATGGGAGAAATGCCTGTTATTGCTTGTTATTCCTTCACCCTCTCAGTGAGCTAGCTGAAACACACATTACAAACCCAGGGAAAAACAGTTCCATTTTGAAAGAGAAATAAACATATAAATAAATCACACTAATGAATAATGGATGGTGTTGGGGGCCACTTGCACTCTGACAAACATATGTATAACTAATGATCACATGCCCTTTAATTCCACTGGTTTCCTCTGTTCTTGTCAAACTGCTGATATCATGCAACACTACGCAGCGACTCAACTCGCTCTGAGTCTGTATGTCAGCTCACCTTCTGCTAGCCTGCACTCAGGAGATACTGGTGTCAGAAAATAAATAAAAAGTAAACTAAGCACCACTGAGAGAGAGAAAAGGAACTACTTTTCTCGAGTAAACTTTTTTAACTGTGCCTGTCCATTGAGCTCCATAATGTTAACCCATCGGCAGGTTTTGATCAAAAAATACACACAGCTGACGGCCAATCATTAGATTTCACTGCTGTGCCATTACTATGCTGTAACACGGGATCCCGGCGTACACAGCCACTTCAGCACAATATGACGAAGGGCTGAAGTTCAGAGGATAAAACGCCATTCAAAATTTGTCTGAAGGCAAATATCCCCCTTTCTGATCCTTGCTATTCTAACACTTCTATCACATATATTCTTTTTGCATCCCTCTTAATGCCCAGGGTGTTTCATAATGTTACATTCCACGATGATATCATTTCCCACACTCCGCAGTCTGGGCCAGTATGTAATGATCTCAGCTTATGTCCAAACGGTACATAATTTAACAAAAGGTTGAATAATTCATACTACATTGCAGCCACTGAAAGATAATTAAACATGTGGGCAGTATAATTCACATGAAAGCTAATAAATGATGGCATGTGTGATGAGGGAGATGGGGTTTTATTTTTAGTTTGATACTCAACCTGTTCAGTGTCAGTGGGGTCTTCCAGAGACTTATACGCACATGTAATAAATTTGAAGCACTGTAAGATAAAATAAAAGAGACACCGCCAATGCGACTAACTTCAATTGTGAAGTGGACATTTTGCTCAAGATAAAATTATTGCCCTTACTGAAAGCAGCTGAGTACCACACATTTATTTCATTTTTTTCCCCACACAGTTCAATTCAACGTTACATTGACCACAACCTCACCTATTTCTTGCCTTGTGCTGCAGACTCCAACCCCATACTGGCGTGTTTTGTCTGCTACAGTTTTCAGGAAATCAACGTTGTTCTCAGCAAAACCGAGGTAGTTGTAAGAGCCCATGTTGATGACATTGTGTATCGTCCTCCCAGTTAACCTGCGAGCATGTAAACATTAGGAATCAATCAGCCTTTCTATCTTCTCTACACATACACACACTCAAGAGAATTAATTGGATGCTATAAAAAGGTAGTCAACATTCAATTAGTGATTTAGTGAATTAGTGATCAATTCATCAGTGGAGTTCTGCTCTTGAGAAGTGCAGGTAAACAGCGGTGACTGCAAGCATATGTTATTTTCATTTCCTTGGATATTTTTTTTAAGTACATAATCAAATATTCCCAACTCATTTTAGACAGAATCAGTTTATTCTGCCCTATTATAAGTAAGTACATATTCATCTCCGTAGTGAGTAAACTGAGAATAAATGGAAAGTCTGAATGTAATAATTTCTTGCATTAAGGCAAGTTCAGGTAAACATCAGACAAGTTCACACGGTCAGTTAACAGTGTACATCCCTGCTGTACGTTATCGGAGCTTTAAAAGTGTTTTAAGGGAGCTGCTCCATTTCTTCAGCTGACATATTTCTTCTCACTGCTCATCTAAACCAGCACATCGCTACAAAACCCATCCGCATGTCCATTTGCCCATTCACCACACTCCGCCACAAAAGACGAGCTGACTGCCCCATTTCTATTTTTTTTCCAGTCACATGAAACCTCTTTAAACGTGTAATCCATGCTTACCACTCTTTCATGATGTCATTTCCCCTCCGAATGACACTGTTCATATTCCTACTCACAGTATATTCCCTGACCCTGCTGTGCAGCACAGAGGAATTTCAACAGTGGTCCAGAACTCAGGACTGACATATCCTTCCTGATGACAAATACCCATGCCTTTTATTTTCTATCTTCCCAACTATCCATTTAAATCTTGGTTGTCTAATTTCTAGCTCCAGAAGAGAGATGAGTGTGCTCAAAAATATTTGCTGGCTTTTCTGAAGCTGGTAAAACAGTTGTAAATTCTTAAGTTGAGTAGTATAAATGATTGTGGGCAAACAGTATGTCTCGTCAACAGAATGTCTCTCATAGATGATTCGATTACAGTACCTGAATGTCCAGTTGTAGTCATCAGACACCCTCTCCATCAGGTCAAAGACAGGTCCTGGTAGGCTGCATACGGGGCGGTTCCAGTTGTCTCGCACCCTCATGTACAGGTTTCGAGTGTAGAAGTTCTCAAAATCTTGATAAAGTGGTACAAAATCCTGAGGACCAAGAAAACCGTTTTCAACAGCTAGGGTGTCAAAGAGTGGTGGAACAATAAAGAGCAGGAAAAGTTGAGATAAAAGCTGTCGTGTTGAGATAAATACCGCACTTTCTTATAAACTGTGGTCTAAAACAAAAGATTCTGTACAATCTTTCAGGACAGGTGTCTTTTTACAGTCAGTGTCTTCAGCATTGACAGGACATATAAATCTTTTCCCATGCTACACTTGAAAAGTAGACTTTCATTATTTGCCTTCGTGTCGTGACCAAAAACATTTCCTTGCCCAATTTCTCAAAAGTAGTTTGCCACGAAGCAGAGACTTTTCCCCGCAGTGCATATATAGCATGATCTGTATTTGATGCTCTAACCCACCGAGAACCGTCAAAGGTTGTCATTATAATGTGTCCACCTCTGCAATACATCAAGGCCGGTGACTTTTGTAATTATCTTATAATCATTCAAACCACCAATTCAGCTCCTACCTTGGTAGCAGACTTATATCTACAGCACTGTAACTTTTACAAGAACTGTATATTTTCACAATACATCAAGACAATCTTCACATTGAACCCCTGACAACGGTATTTACCAAGATTATTAGAGCCTTGGCCCTCAATAACCTCCTCTGAATGTTTGATCTAATGGAGCCACCATCACAACAGAGCCCACATACAGTTAAGCTCTTTTAACCTTTACTTTATACTGTAAGCGACTGTTGTCAAACACAGGGGGGCAAACTGCCTAGTTAATCCTCCTAGAGAACGCCTCACTGTCTCTGCCTGCGGACATAGAGACATTAAAGACAAAACAGGGACACTGCATTTCTTTTTTTAAGGTTATAGCTTCTTTATGAGTTGCACAAAAAAAAAAAAAAAAATCAATAACGACTACGAACTTAACTGCAATTTTTAGATTTAAGAAATGCATTCTATGGCAACACAATGGCTCTCATGTGGTAGCGTTCAGGCCTTAACTAAAATCTGATACACAGTAAGAAGGAGAGAACTTGAATCCTCTGAGATTTAATTAGGTCTTCAACAGATACTCTCTGTGGTGTCCCGTCTCACCCATGGCAACGTTAAAGTGCAGAGGAAGAAGGCAAAGGGAGGGCTTAAGAGCAAAAACTGAAATAATTAGGAGAAAACAAAATGGGTTAACACCCAAGGCATGCATGCTCCTCTCTTCCAACTGCCTGGGTGCATGTGTTTGTCTACAGTAGGTGTGTATGCGCGCGCGTAACAGTAACAGCCAATGTTTGTGCCGATTGCATGTTTTACCTACCTTCTGTTCCTCTCTCTCCTGGGCAAGGTGGCACTTCTCTAAGCCCACGGCTCGGAGGAAATCTCTGAGGTAGCCAAACAGGGTTACGATGCCAAAGCCCAGGTATGTCATGACAGCCACATATATGGGCGCCTGTTCAAAGCACTCCTGCCTGTGCTGCCTGGAGGCAACACCGGTCCCTCGGCCATTTTTCTATACAACAACAGGCCCACATAAGCAGACAAGACAAGAGAAAACAATACCGTTTGAACAAAAGCGAAGGCTTGTAGTCGAACCAATCAACCTGAATAAAAAGGAGGCAGTTAGTGGCCTACTAATGCACTTACAGAAGTCACTGACGTATTATTCAACACTGAAGCAAGAAAAACTGGAGGGCTACCCACAGTAATGTTACACCAAGTAGAAGATTTGAATTTTGCATTGTTAACATTCAAATAATTAGAGAATAATTTACATTAAGGGGTCATTTTGTGTACACCCTGATTCTGTGTATATAAACCAGCATAGCTCATACCTCTGTACCTGAAGAAAAGCCAGTTTGCTCTTGAAACATTGTATTTTTTTTAAATTTTGTTTTTAAAGTTAAAAACACAGTTTAAAGGGTGCACAGTCTTGCGAGCCTTTGGGAAGCAGAGATCAACTCACCCATCAGAATTAGGCCTCTGCATTGGCTACAATGGACATAGAAAACTTTAGACAAAAGCACAGAGACTGCACCTTCCTCTGACAAGCCTGAAGGCAGAGGTAACCTGCTTTAGCAAAAAGGAATTTCAGGGCGGGGTCGTTGGTTCATTCATTGACGTTTTTTATTTTGTTTTTGTTTGTTTGTTTGTTTTTTTCTTTTGTTTTTTTTTACAGGAACTAACCTTTGTAAAAAATAACGCCATCTTACAGCTTGTTTTGGATATTTTTTTTATTCTTTTATTCAGGCAGCTATTGGTTCATTCTACAGCCGCTATAGGTGACTACAAACCCAGTGACATAAATATCCTGTCAGACAGTGGGTTTTGTGTTTATGTCAGTTTTTTTTTTTACTGTTTTCATTCCGTAGGTGAGGAGCCTCTGTTTTTGCCCAAGTCACAGAGGTCGTTACAGGTAAAGATTTTTAAGATTCAAGACTGTCTCTCCAAAAGAAGGGTGGTAAAAAAAACAAAAAAAACCCCACCAGAGTCCAGGCACCGTAAAGCAGGCGCACTATGGTGCACAAAGTAAATCCAGCCGCTGACAGACATACCTCTCTCTGGCTGTGACAGCCATTTCTCTTGATGTCCTCGCTTTTCAGTCCATTCTGGTTCAGGGGTGTCTTGGAGTTGCCGTTGGCAGCACTTCTGACCATGTTCCTGAAAGCCCTGCAGCGGCTGCCTCCTCCGTCTGACTTGACAGGTACAGCCCAGGACCGGTGTCCTTTACTGAGCGCAGGCAGGAGACTTCCTGCTTCTGTCGCCTCGGTTCAGCCCTCCTCTGAATTGTTGCTTTAAACGTCGCGTTAAGCGCCAAAATAGTCGCACTCCAGTTGTCTCTCTGTTTCGATATCGTGTAAATGTGCCAACTTCCTCTTCTGCTTTATCCCAACGTCAAACCACTTGTGAAACGCTCCATTTCACATTTACTGTGCATCTAGTATGAGTCCTCAAATAACACTTTACTTTGAATGTGATGTGTTTTCCATTTTGTCTTGCTAAGTTATTCTCATGTTTCCATTAGTGTCTTGCATTGTATTAGTGTCATTACATTGAGTTTTCAGTAGTTTACTTGAGTATTTCTACTTAATTCTACTTTATACATCTTCTCCACTTGACAGGCGAACATTGTACTTTTAACTGCACTACATTTTTTCGACACATTTAGTCAGCCGTTGCACGCAGATTAAGATTTTGTCTTCAAATATAAAACATGATGAGCTAACGAAATACGACGCATTGTTGCACAAGTACCAGACCGTACATCACGTAGCTGAAAATAGCTGCACCTCAGCCAACTACAATGCTACTGACATATGAATGCATCAGTATCAACAATCCAGTAATATGATAACATAGCCCTCAAAGGGTCAGTTTCCTGCATAACGTGTGCTTTTACTTTCGATACTTAAAGTACATTTTGTTAATAATACTTTGGTACTTTTACTTGTACTTTAGTATGTTTACATAGATGTACAAATACATCGAAAAGTAAAAGTTCCTATTGTCATTTGTTCACCTAATTTCAGGTCAGGCTAGTAAAGAATAAAAGCTTTGGGCGGGTGTAGAAAACCTATTGCACTCATGTTTACAGATGTCATTTATTGTAGCCTTATCTTTGATTATGGTCAGTCCAGCGGTAACAGCAGCAGTACAAACCAAAATGCATCATCAGCAGTGTGCATGGTTTAATGCCTAAAGTAATCTGATTACAAATAATAGTCCTCGCAGTCACATTGCAGATTGTTTAAGCATGTGTACTGACATTCAGATTCCATCGTTTTACACGAAAATAATTAAACTGCACTGCTGAAAATTGAGCTGTATATGATATGATCTAATATGGTTCTTGTCTCGTTCTCGATGCAGGACTTGTTATCACGCACGCACAGGGCAGAGGTCAGGCTCAGCTACATCTGGAGCTGAGAAGGTGTCAGCATCTGGCCCAAGGACTCCTCAGGACTGAGTGTGGAGGCTTGAACTCATGTTCAGTGTGCTGGCCTGCCGTCCGAAATGCACAGTAAGAAGAAAGGAAATATCATTGCCTACATGTACATGCAGCCACATAGATTATGTTTCATGTTACAGCTGTAGGCAGTAATGTGTAACAGTCCAGCTCTATACGTACCCTACAGCTACTGTGGCATTGTATTTGCAGAGCACAGAGACACTCCAGCTTTAAAACACAAAGGTGCGCACAATTTTTAGTAGCTGGAGTTAGTCTCTCTAGTTGATGATTTACAGAAGTGTCATAAAATAAGACACACTGTTATTGGCATAGGTCAAATCAAAATAGCCTTGTAAACCCACTACTGTATGTGGGCTGTTGTCAATTTGGCGTCCGCCGCATTGTTGAAATTTTCCCTTCTGGGCAAACACAAAGAGACTGTTTGTTAGTAAAAGGTCAACGCCTACTCAGTGGTCTTGTGGCACACTTAGTTTGTGGGTGCACAGTAAATGAGAATATACACGGTGTTGTGACAATAATGTAATGAAGGATTTTCTTTACATATGGAAATTGGCCTATTGCTGCTTTGGAGAGCTGGTCCGCTGGTGGGCGTGCACATATAGAACATGAGAAGCTGAAGGGGATGTGGTAATGTTAAAGGGAAGTTGGAGTTTGGAATGCAAGCGCATGTCTGAACATTATGCTGTGGTTTGGATGACAGTATGTGCTTTACACTCTCTACTTACTTTCTGTCGGGCTGTTCTGCTGGTGTGTGTTTGGACAGGGTGCAGATTTGATTGAAGAACTGCATTATGGGACATTTTACAGCCTGTCTGATATCTTCCATCTCCATGCCATTTTAACACAGATCATTTATCACTATAGGTACGAGACTTTTTCCTTCGCAACTATTCACCATTTGACAGACATCATTTCCTCCTTTCCCCAAATTGTGGCCTCTTTGACATGTGTCTAGAGGTCTTAAATCTTCATTTAAGTTGCAGAGCTGGTAGAAACAGGCCTTTTTTGAATGCACCGTGTGATGTTTTGGCTGAAAACACTCAGGCCCTGTGGGATGACACGTGTCATCTGCCATCACTTCAGAGCTGCCTTCACTTCACACTAACTGATGAGGGTTGGTGTTGTCTAATAACTCAAGACCCTTGTCAGGGAGGGGGGTTGGGGCGCGGCGCAGGCTGACACTTGGATGAGGGTATACTGGGAAGGCTGACAGAAGAGTGCTGGGAGATCATGGGTATTGCAGTTTGAGTGAAGCAGAGAGAAAACGACATATCGTGAATCCAGATTAGTCAGCCTGCATCCAAACTGTTACAGAGAGAAGGATTGAATGGAGGGTAGCATAGCACAGTCTTAGTTAATTAAAGCTATCCAAAGCTCTCACCTCCTCTTAGCTCAGCTTGGAGTCTTGAATGGAGCTGTCACAGCGACTGGTGCCTCCCTGCCTTCACTACAGGATTGCATTCCACCAGTGGGACCAGATGTAACCTACATCTGCCAGGCTTCATTAGCTACGTCAATCTGGATAGCACTGTTCATCCTGGCTTCACAAATGATTTTTTCTTTTTCACATGTTCTATTCAGTTTCCATATTTAGGCAATTTTCGATTTGCAGCACTGAAATTAAAGTCAGACTTTACCTTATGGTTAAACAAACTGTCATTGCGAGTTTAACTGAAGTTAATCAGTCTTTATTGAGGATCATAAAAACAGGCTCATCTCTGCAGGGAAATTCTCCATTTTACACTTCAGCAAGCATCTTTCATATTTTTCAGTGTGACTGAAGATTGGACTTCATTTCTTTGCTTGAAATATAACCTGTTTGATATCTATTGATGTTTTAATTTCCTAACAGGATTGATCCTTGTATTTTTCACCTAGCCTATCTTTAGATTCAGTTTCCCTTTTCAAGATATGATGGGGAAAAATTATTTTGAAGTCTCCATGAAAGAGATTTCCTACCTTGAATACAGATGAATGGTGAAACTGTGTATATAGGGAATAAGATGCCCACAGCTCTCAGTGGGACAGCTCCATCTAAATTGCTTTCATGTGAATGTCATGTAAAATGGACTGTCCTTAAATACATGATGAATACTAATTCATATTTGATATGCTCGCTGAATGTTTTTGATATACTTCCATACACAATTTTGCTAGCCTGGATAATTATTTATTTTTCTAATGAATTACTGTGCCTCATGAATTTATTTATGTGTTTGGAGGTTTACTGAATAAAAAACAAGGTTATGTGTGTTTAGAAAATCTCTGTAGAGTCCAGAATGCCCACAGTAAAAGGTTTTTGATGAGTAGCCTACGAAGGGTATGGGTTGTCCTTCCACCTAGTGGCAGTGCAGGGGACAGCACCTCAGTCACACACATGTCCCCATCCCCACTTCCTATACCCCACCCATGTTTCCCCTATAGTGAAGTGTTTGATAATAAGCAAATATGTTTGCTTAAGGAGACAGACAGGTCTTCAATGACATGACGTATTTGCTCGCTGTAATGCTTGAGCTTAGAGCGGGACCCATACAGGATTTAAGTGTTTATGGATGAACTCATGTCATGCTGTGCTGTTGGAGGCCAGTTGTAATGCAGAGCTATATTTAAACTTCCCCTGGGGTGCCATTAAATCATGTAATTTCTTCGTCAGGCCTGGCTGACCTAATTTTAATACCCACACCAGACAGCATTAAGAAGAAACATTTTAAAAAGGAATATTGAATTTTGTATCTACTGTGCTATCTTAAATTTACATTTTACATTTAAGCCCTTTTTCAGATATTCTTATCATATGAGACTTACAAGCAGAATAAGCTCAAATTCCTTACATTTGGCTGTTGGAATGGCCAGGGCGTGATATTATGTGTTGTGATACGGATGAGGATTTGTGTTGGCAGCCGGGAGGAAGAGTTGAAAAGGCTGGCTATGTATAGTTGTGCAAAGCGCTGAATCCATTTGGACCACCGAGAGAAATGAGAAAATCATAAAAGGCTGATGCATAAAATGGCTGCACTGTTGTTGTTTTTTTTGCCTTTCTGGGGATAAGAATACAGAAAGTGTTTTTCACTCAGATAAATAGGATATAAACTTTAATTGTGTTATGCTGTATCATTTTGGGGAAAGAGGGAATCCACTGAAACATCAGTTTGCTTTAGAGCCTTATAGACCTTAAAATCCAATTAAGCTTTAGGTTCTTTTAGCAGATAAGTGAGTTTGTGTTTGACAGTATGGGCTATTAATGCTGTGGACTCTACAAATGTCTTCAATTAGTCCTGTATGACAATAGAAACCCTGGCCTGTCAGCTCCTGCAGCTGCAGTACTCCTAACCTCGAGTGGGTGTTCACATCCACAGGGGATGGAACATTCCCCTGTTCTCTTCAGAAGCGAGCGAGAGAGGGGGAAAAAGACAGACTCAGAGACAGATATTTATAGAGAGAGTGGGAGAAAGTGAGATTGTGGCTTGAAAGGTTAAAGTAAGAGGGAGCGGCAGAATGACAGAGAACGAGAATGACAAAGTTGTCGGGTGAAACAGGGAGATGGTGGAGAATAAAGATGAAGCAGGAAGATTTAAAAATGGTTAATGTTGCAGACATCACCAGAGGCTGTGTGGACCCTGTTGTAAATTTTTGTGTCCCTGTAGCTCACGTTGGCACTTTATTGTCTGTGCTGACCCTAATTAAGTCCTGCAGATATTGTGAATGAGTCACTGAAGGGCAAGAGGAAATATCTTCATAGGGTTTGTCCTGCATTTATATGTCAATTTTTGCCCCACTGCGTCATCCACTTCTCGTTCTGTAAGCATTACTTTACTGTGCTGATCTTAAAAGCAAATTATTAATACCATGAGAGAATTTGAAATATTTATATGCTAGGCAAATACTATAGGTAGCTGCATTTATTAGCATAGTCAGTTTGAATGAAATGGGTTTTGCTGAAGCATCATTAATGTTGAATATCTCATACATAAGTGAGAATGTGAACTCAGTGTCTTAATATTTCCATTTGGGTAGAATTATGTCACTAAGCAGACAGTTAAACCAGTAAATCAGCTCCACTGAAGTCAAATTTGGCCAAATCTATAGCTGCTCTGACAACCGAAGCAGCCATTTGTTCCAGGCACCCAGGAATCTATTGGTCTTATGACACTGAATCTCTGCAAGGCTACAGCCAACCCCCTCAGCTATAATTCCTGTCTCCTATCTACCGGGATTGTCCCTACCAGGCCCACTGAGGCTATGCACTAAATCTCCTCGAAGTTGTCAGTCAGCCATCCAGATCGGTAGCTGGACGGCCAGGAAAATGCGGGGCCTCTTGGAAGCGAGCTCCTCTCTGGGGTGTGTGATGTATGGACTGACATGGGCTGATTTTAACGGATGGTCTTTCCTCCCACTCTGGGCTCTTCTGAAGTCATTGACGCACTGGGCAGATGTGTCTGGGAGAATAGATGGGAGCTTGCCGTATTCAAGATAGGGTGGAGAAAATGTTGTCTTTTGGTCACACAACTGATGAGACACACAGTGGTGCAGACAGCCATTTTCCTTCTGTAAAAGGAAGGAGTTTATAGGAGCTGGGCTGTCAAGAAAAGGAATAAATGAGGGATATGTGGAGGGAGGTGCTGGTTACAGCTCAGATGTTTGGCATTGTGCTTTTGCATGTGTTTTGTGCGTGCAGGTGCTGTACATATGTTATAATTAGTTTAATCCATGATTCTTTTGCCAGGAAGACGTGGTTAATACAGCAGCAACACATGTAGTTTCAGGTAGATTAATTCATAGACACTCTTTGAAAAAGTAAAAATTGGAACACGGGACATTAGGGAGCTTAGAGCATCAACAACATCCATGATCAATGGGTATGTGGATGTCTCACATTCCATTTCCAGTCCAGTTTCCAGTCATTTAAATTAACACGTGTTTAATCTGGTTGATGTAGAAGGCTGAATGACTGAGAGCACTGTTGAATTTTAGTAGCAAACGTTTCAGTTTGTTGTTACAAGGATGTTTGGGGCTTTGTGCTTCCTTTATGTTGAAAAGGTCTTTTTACAAGACATGAATTAGAATGAGATCTAAAACATTTCACTGAGCTTTGTTGCAGGCTGAGACGGGCAGATGATAAAAGGTGTTGAGTTTCTGAGTGGATTTTAGTGTATAATATTGATTATTTTTTTAAGTTGTTGTCCAAAATTAAATTAAACACATTTTAAATCCATGCATGGCCTTTGAAACTATGATGAAATAATCAGACTTTATCCGTGAAACATGTTGGAAGATGGCTGTTAATTATGCTACACACCCACTATTGTGTGTTCAAGATAAGTTGATTAAAACATGACAATAAAGTGACACTGAACACAATATGCAAAAATATGACACCATGATAAAGCATATACAATAAAATTCATTATGTACAGTCTTCCACCACCATGCATGTCTGTGTGTCAGACCACAAGAAAAGTGGGACCGGTTGTGCTTTGAGCTGGTCTGCCATGCCATCAAATTTGCATTACTACGGAAATGGAAAGAGAAATAAAAAGAGCAAGAGAGACAGATAGCTGAAGGGACTTTTTTTTGAAAGCCTGCTAAGTCGAGCACAGTTGTTATGAGAGTATCAATCCACATTACGACACACTGCTGTTCCACTCATTTACAACACGCTGCCAGTCCTCAAATGGGAATATCACAGTTACTGTATGTAAAAGTCACATTTAATATTTGTTATTCTTCCAGCTTCAGCTGGAGAGGAATGTTAATAAGACTTATAAGCCATGCAGAGCTTTGACTCCTCGTCACTGCACTGCAGGTTTTATCCAGGCTTGTATGAGTCAACACATGGTGAGAGCTTGACTCTCATACCTCTTATTTTCCTAAAACTGGGTATGAGTGGAGTGGGTAGTGCAAACTTGGGGCGCAAGCTTTAGACCCAGTAATTATTGCAATTTTTGAAATGTGGAGAGGAGGCTGGAGCAGGATGATTCTGTAATTAGGAGGAAGACAGTATCAGCAGGTTGAGTTCTGGTGCGCTTCGATAAAGGCCAGTCACATCGGCTCCTGTCATTTCCTTTAAAAGCAACAGACAGCCTGTTTGACCTGTGATTTGATTTTTTTGGTTGAAACATGAAAATCACTGCGTTCTTTGAGGCTTCTGCTCATCTATGGACTGTCTAGTGTTCGCCTCACTCTCAGTCCTCTCTCTTTGGAAGAGTCCCAGAGAAGAATGGGTCAATGCAGGAAACTCCCAGAGCAAAGAAAGAAGTTAATGGTTCACTTTCACCCCGTGAAAGAGAGATCGGTGAAACGGATGGATGCATTTAAGAGAGTATTTTGAAAATTTCTGGCATGTCCTTAAAAAAGAACAAAAGACAATAGGGATCGGGCTTGAGGGCATCAAAGTATGAAGTAAGTCTACCAGTTTGAATTAGTTAAAAATGTTTTCTGTAAAGCTTTGAATGTCAACTACACCATGACTAAAACACATTCTCCTCCCCCTAACCACATCACTCTTCAGTGATTTACAGTATTTCATGTCACATCTTCCGTAGAAAACACTCACACCATAGGTGACATTTTTCAAAATCTTGCCTCTTATCTGGTTACTTAAAGTTGGAGTGCTAAAACCGCACAATTTCCATACAAATTAAACTACCACCTATTCAGAACTTTCCCCACCTATTCAATGGTAAGGGAAGACCGAATTAATTTATCAAAAACATTTGTAAACAACATAATGAATAAAAAGATATTCCAGTGTTGAAAAGTGCTGACTGGACTCCCGCATGTGGTGGTTTTTACACTCTTGATTTCTCTGTGCCGATTCTCAGTCGGCAGTTGAAAAAGAGACAAGAGGCATTGAGAATGATGGTGGCTGGCTGTGACACTGGTGGCAACAGGCTTGTCTGAGTCTGGAGGCAAGGGGGAAGGGTTGTGTGCAGGCGGAAGGAAGGGAGAAGGGAGAGGCGAGTGACTGACGGCCATGTGTCAACCCTCTTCCTATAGTAAATGTTGAAGGGGGACAAGGGGGGACAGCTCGCTAATTGGGGCGAGATGTAAAAGTTCATGTCACTCATCATCATCTTCACTAATGTGTTTGGAGGCAAAAGCCAGCTGAAGCATAGAACTGAATGATTAGTCACAAGAGTCAGGGGAAAGATGCACTTGGAACTCAAAAAATCTTTTTTTGGATGTGGCTCTTGTACTTTTACTATAAGACTGGTACCACACTGTGCCGGTGAACACAAAGCAGTCTGCTTTAATTTATGAACATCTGTACATTTAATTTGTATGGCAGTTTCAGAGAGCAACCCTGTGAGACCAAGGCTAGGACTCATATTTTTTTCTCTTTTGCACAATCTGTCCTAGGGTAAATCACTCCTGTAATAACACTAATGTCATGGATTGTCATGATTGTCCTAATAAAACACAGGTCTTGGCCTTCCAGCATCTAAAATTTTTCTCTGACCTTGAGTTGTTCAATTTTTTCAGAACCCTTCATGTGATGTCTTGAGGAAGATAATGCCAAAGGAGAGCAGGATGCAGTTTCTGAAATTGACTATGAAATTATGTGTGAACAAAAAGGCTGTGACAGCATTAACGGCGCAGGTAATGAAATACTAAGTGCTCCTCCTACAGTTGTATTTATTTTCAACTTTCTTTACTTTTTTGTAATCTTCCCTGACTAGAACAGTGGGATAACGCTGTAGCTGCAGTTGATAATTATAGTTTGATGAAAGGAAGATTTAATGTTACACAAGGAATTATTCTTGTTTTTTTCTCATACAAATTAAACATTTATTTCAAATAGCTGCAAAACTAACTTCCAACAGGTATAATTGAGCTTAATTTACCATATAATTAGATTAATATGCTACCAAAGCAGTTGACAGTGTCTCTCCTCACTAATTCCCACTCTTGAGTCTAACGATCAGAACAAAGCCAACCAGTTATGTGGTCTAATTTGAGTGGCTTTTAAAACCTGCTAAGATCTCATTTACATAACCCTCTAACTGGGAAAACAACAGCAATTATGGGATTGGTATTAGCATGAAGTGACACCCGCAGAGCCTCAGTCATGAAGCAGGTGGGTAATTGGCCCTTAGCTGTACAGTGGGCACTCTGTGGGACTGTCTTTGTCTTGTGATGTCCTTGTCTCACCCGCTCCACAAGGCTGACTTATCAGCTCGCTGCCCTCTGTAGATGCAGCATTTCATAATTAACTGAGTGAGAAGAGCAGGGTCAGAGGGGCACTGCGGTTCTGTACTGTAACCAGCTCTGCTGAAGCCACGATCATACATGTACAGTAAAATTGTCTCTCCTCCCCAGTCTGTTTGCTCTGGCTTTCATTTCATCAGATGTACAGCATGTCGATTAATGCATGGACAGTGTGTTAGTGAGAGAGACAGAGTTTTATTGCTGATAATAAAACTGGACTCCAGAGGCCTCCCTGGTGTTAATTGAGGTGTGATGTGATTTGTTTTGCTGGTCCTTCCAGCAACCCTTCCCAGTCCATTGAATCAGATCCCCTGCAATTACTCTCTAATGGCCTCAGTTACATCTGTGCGCTTTAAACAACACCCCACTGCTGAAGATAAAACGATAAGGTTAATGCTGCAATGACACTATGCAAAGTGAATAACCATTTAAACAGTCTCTCTTTACAGCACCACTGCAGTGTACTTAGGAGAAGTATCCTTAAATACAACAACTGTTTTCAAGCAGATGCAAAGCCAGACCGCTGATGCTGGTGCAGTATCATTTGCCTCTGGTGAAGGTCCATATTTTATTGCTTACATAATTACTCAACCCACTGGGCGTTGCGGGCGAAGTTGTGTGAGCAAAGGATCAACAAACAAACAGTGATGGTTGGGAGAAGTGCTCATAGAGGCCTTTCCTTGTAGGTCATACTGTACACTGCAAGAATCTTTCAGTTCATCAAATGCCTGTAGCCATCATTCACTGTCGTTCGCTGAACATAATGATGCATTTCAGCAATTTGAGTTGGAGCAGTCTGGTAATATCCTCATCCCAATAGAACACGCCTTTTTTGGCGCTCAAAGCACGAAAGAATTAAATTGAAAAAAGTCAACATGCATGTCTCTTTCCAAATGTAATGAGATGGTTACTTAGAGTAAGGTCAAGACTTTTTAATATTATAGAGAGAACCCCAACAGTTCCCACCACGAGCAAGCACTTGGCAGCAGAGGAGAGGAAAAACTCCCTTTTAACAGGAAGAAACCCCCAACAGAAGCGGACTCAGGTTGAGCGGCAATCTGCCTTGACGGGCTGAGTTGAGAGGAGAGAAATTGGGGAGAGAGGAGAAGAGAGAGAGAGAGACCAGGGACAGCTGTATATACTGTATTGTTCAAGCACTGTCAGACTGGTTCCTATAATGATAATAGTAATATTGATACTTATAGTTGTAATAGTGTAATAAAAATAATGATAATAATAATAGTGTTGAGTAGTAGTGGCAGAGTTGGAGTCAGAAATACCTGTAGAATGAGGACAGGGAGAGAGAGGACAGAGAGGACAAGAGGACAAACTATGGGAGAAAGAAGTAACAAAGTTAATGACATGCAATAGTGTGATATAAATGCATGGGGAGAGAGAGAGATAGAGAAGAAGAGAGAAGTGCTCATATGCATCATTGGAGCCCCCCAGTAGCATAGGCCTGTAGCAGCATAATTAAGGGAGGGCTCAGTACTCACCTGAGCCAGCCCTAACTATAAGCTTTATCAAAGAGGAAAGTTTGAAGTGTTCTCTTTAATGTGGAGAGGGAGTCTGCCTCCTGAACCCAAACTGGGAGCTGCTTCCACAGGAGAGGAGCTGAAGGCTCTGCCTCCCATTCTACTTTTGGAAACTCTAGGAACCAGAACTAAGCCTGCGATCTGAGAGCAAAGTATTCTAGTGGGGTAGTAGGGAACTATGAGCTCTCTAAGATACGATGGAGCGTGGTCATTAAGGGCTTTGTATGTATGGACAAGGATTTTGGATTTTATTCTGGATTTTACAGGAGGCCAATGCCAAGAAGCTAATATTGGAAGAGATATGATCTCATTTTCTAGTTCCACTCAGTACACTCGCCTTAGCATTTGGCTGCATCAAATCATTTGCTTCAATACCATATTCAGTAGCAACAACATGCAACAATGGGATTTCTCTTTTTCTATTATGAAAGGAACAGGGTACCAGGTGCATAGTCTGAGGGAACGTATTTATTTATTATAGGCAGGTGTGTTGATGTGCGGAGCTATACCTGAATAAACCGATTATTCTTGAGTGACCTTCCTGCATTGGTGCCACTGCACTGCAGTTTATGAATGTTTAATGGAAAGGCTGGCCGTTTTGGGCCTGCCAAGCTAGGTTTGCTGCCTGACAGAAACATACTAACTCAAAGGCAGGGTGGAGGTTGAAAACAGTGGATGCAAAAACAGAGGATGCCAGACACAAACTTTGACAAGTAAATACCCCTCAGACCCACAGAAAGCAGGTGAGTATCAGATGAGGGAGGCATGCAATTATGCAGACATATGCATATGCACACAAATTCCCACTCTCACTTTGTCTCTCACAGACACACACACACACATTTTAATTTCACATTTTATCTCTTTAAATTGGATCTTCGGCCTGGTGCAGCTTTTACAGGCATTGAGACCCATTTTATATTAATTAATGCCATCAGATATCACTCAAAAACACTAGATAGATAGCTAGATAAATAGAATGACAAATAACAAGCTCAGACAGAGTGAACAAGACTAGGTCAAAACCAAGTGTATTGCTGGACCGTGTATGGTCAATGTGTGAAATTGAGGATGTAATTGAATACTGTTGTGGAACTGCTGTAAACAACTGCTTTCAATGGAAAGTAGCCAAAGCCTTCTCGAAAAATCACTAAAAGATGCTCAATGATGCAATACACTAATTAGCATAATCACGACATCATCGTTGCGTACTTGCAGTCTGCCTAGTGTCTACTGGTGGCCGCCCTTTATCTGCTTGCTTCTCTCCTACTCTCTGTGCTCACACATACAGTATTTTAATACAGTCAAATTCCTCAAAAAAAGCTTATTTACGTGTTTTTCTGTTTCTGTTGTCAGACATCGGAAACAAGTATGAAATATTGACTGAAACGCAGCCATTTCAGACGACATGTTAACCAGCAATCACTTCCGAGCCATTTCCAAGCTGCTGATCAGCATTGCTAAAATCCTGATTTTATAACTGCGACGACTTCTGATAAACATCACCATACAACTATGTTAAAGACAACAGCTGTGCTGTGATTTCGGCTATATATACTTTTAAAATGATCACTCAGAGAGAAAGTTAGAAGCTCATTCACGTCTATGTCAGCTGCTGTGCGGTCAATTGAATGAGACACATAGAGAGGTGTGCCTGTGGAGGGAAAGCCCGACCTAACGCTAGCGACTCTCATCTACGGACAGTAGCTAAGGTTTTTCTAAAAATTCTTCAGATTTGTTGCTAGGAGCTTTTGTGAAAAAAAAAGTTGTTAAAGGGGTCTGAGAAGTCAGTCAATCTAGCAACAAAGGGGCTAAGCTGGCAACACTGCCTGTAAATGACCCCCTGATGATGCAATAGAAACTGTATGTGCCTGTTCATTTTGAAAGAGCAACGGCCAGTGGGGACACACCCAGCCGGCTAACCAATGGTGTAACTTCGGCACTCAGTCAGTCAGTCACGGACATTTGCCTTTCTGGCCTTGCTGTTGCGGTCCAGCCAAAAAGCATCGGTGAGGACAAAGCAGAGGATGAGAGAAGGACTTTGTATTGAGAACAGGAACAACAGGATTTTCTGCTGGTGAGGTGATATTGCAACAATATCTTCTTTAGCTTCTCTCTTCTCTAGCCCACAGCCTGCATCCACTGACACCTTTTCTTTTTCCTTGTATTTCCTACCTGCCACTATAATATATATTCTATTCACAAAACACCTTGAAATAAGTACAAAAGAAGACAGTAGCGAGAAGCAGTTTGCAGAAAGCAATGATAATATTAAAAGAAGATGGGAAAGATAATTAGGTTTGAGAGTGAACTGAGATTGCACATGAAATAGTGAGAAAATGTCTCGAACTGAGATTGCACATGAAATAGTGAGAAAATGTCTGGAGGAGAGGTGCTGGATTAGTAGGTGGATGGTAATGCATATAACAATTACCTGATTTATAAAAAAACAAATCATATCCCTGAAACAAAGCCTCCACAAGGATGCTGATGCCGTGTTTGACTATAAATGCACAAACAACACCAAATCAAAGTCTTTTACTCTTTGTTTGCAAGATAAACACAATCAGCTTCTCATATCTGTCTGACTGGATCCCACTCCTCCAGCTTTACGGAGGAGACAGCACAATGGAATTACTCGTCAGGTGTGCCATAAAGTGTGAATGCATGAGAGACAGAAAGTGAGAGAGAGAGAAAGAGACTATCTGATGGAAAGAAGAAGCAGATGAGTCAGCTACACTAACAGAGTGGACGGCATATGAACAAGATTTCAATAAAAACTCTGTACTATAGAACTCCCACATTCAGTGAGTCCAAGTATGGTCACTCAGTTTGACAAGTTTAGCATAATATATGTCAAACTAAAGAAAGGGAAACAATAATAAGAGGATACGAGTCAGGAGATCAGATGCAACTTCCTTCTTTTTTCAGTCACTAATTTATGTTTTTGAGGATATATATTATGCACATTATGAAGTGGCGGATATGGTTTCTAATTATTATTTCAACTGGGCAAAACAGTTGACTTGCAAAAAATATGAGACCCTAAACTACCTCAATAACACCTCACTACTTAAAGATTCAAACCTCACCTTGAGGCATCTGTTTAAACTTCCATTGCTTCTCAGGTGAGAGAAGCACTGAGGAGAGAAATAGATGATAGAGCCCTTTCTGTCTGGACTGGGGCTGTGATGCAGAGAGCAGGTCTCATTGATAATGCATCAGGAGAAGAAATCCATCAGGACCACATCCATTTAATGCATGAAGCAGACATTTATGCATGAAAGTGCCCGTGGCCTCTCGCTCTGAACCTGTGGCTAGGCTGTCCTCTCCAGGTTGTCACCAAGTACAGTAGCTCAGGTTTCAGGGACCCAGCGGCTCCCCTGGACATCAGTCCTGCCCAGTTCCAGAAAAAAAAGGATGAAACATTCATGAGGCGTCTTTACGACAGTGGCAGATTCAACATTATTTGGTTATGGTGGCCTCCCCACCTTTTCTTCGTCACTCCACTCCAACCCCCACATTATCATATCCTGCGGCCCACTTGATAGAGGTTTCAGGTGAAAACATAAATCCAGCGTGGAGTGATTACAGAATGTGCTCCTGCAGCGGAAGGACTGGCATTTCCCTCTCTTTGTTGTCCATCTGACCTTTGAAAATATCACAGATTAAATCTGTAATTATTTATGAAGGCTAGTGGTTGTGATGGGAGAAGAGAGGGGGATGTTGCCACATGTGATTGGGCATTTTTACTGTAAGACAAAAGACCGACTTTTTAGCTGTGGTTCTAATTTGACCAGAACACATGTAGTACCGGCATGCGCTGAGGCACACAATTTGCCAATCAGACATTTTTTGTTTGAGGATAGTCTCTTTTGTGTAATTTACATTTCCACTGTGTAATCTGTCCTTTCAGATACTATGATTTCTACCTCTAACATTGGATTTAAATAGGGACCTCTTCCCAACATGTGTTGCACACTGTTTAGTGAACTTCAAAACAGCAACCCTCAGATCGTCCTAGCTCCTCACGTCACCTAGTCTCATGCTGTAAACATTCCTGACACATTCAATCTTAAAATAATCGAAAATAATAATGATGCGAGAAAATAACAGATAAAAAAAACAACAGAGGAAATAACTGTGAAAAAAAGTATTTCCTGTGAGAATGCTTTAACCAGTGTTTGATATGCAAATTCTCTTTTTCATCGGAACCCCCAGTAAATGTCAGGAAGGGACACTGGGGAGGGGCTGAACATCTCAATTAAAGAGCGGTAACATGCATCATTCCAAACAACCCATGAAATGAAAGGCATCATTTAGATTGATCTACAGCATCATGGAGAATAAATCAGAGCAGCAACCTAATAATGCAACACTCCAGGGTGCATCTGCAAATTGCAGATAGGAATTCAGAACAGCGTCTGCATAATGATGTTACAGCTGATGAAGTTGCTGATCAGTATTGGGGAAATGGCTACTTTTAAATGCAAAGATGTTTCTGTGAGGGAAGAATGAGTGTACGGCTGTACCCCTCTAACGGCTGAATCATGCGTACAGTTTTTTTAATTTTTTTGGACCAAACTGTGGTTAAAGGCGATAAAACGATTTGTCTGCACCCCCAATTAACCTTCTGTGGTGTTCATGCAAGTTTTGCACTTTCAGGGAGTTTGCAAATGTGCTCCTTGGTACACTCAGCCTGTACTATGCATTGAGAGGGCACTTCAAGTTGGCTCTTGACGAATTTTGGTATTCTACATTTTTCAAACATAAGCAGCTGCTGGCTGTCTGTCTATTGTCTCTGAATATGCATAACAGCTTGTGCTCAGTGAGTTCTTGTAAATAGCTAGTTTCCTCTTGATTTGGATTGTGTTTGGACTCATAACATACTGAACCACAGATCTTTTGGTGTCTCCGAGAGCTGCGTTTTGAGGCATTATAAAATTATTTAGTTAAAAGAATAAAAAAAATCTCACTGCAGGTATTTCTGGATATTACTACTTACTCTCCTTATCCAGTACATTTTGTGTATTTCAAAGTCAACACATTTTCTTTACCACCACCAGCATTACTAAAATTAAAGTATTTTGGCATGGTCGTCTCACACAATCTGATGGGTGAAGGTGTTTCATATCAGACAAGTTTTATACATGGTTTCTTTTTTGATCATTGTACAGTCCAGAATAATATATCTTGCCACACAAAAGGACATATCTTTGTACTCATTACTCTTATTTCTAAAAATTGCTCACTTTCAAGTGTGAAGACGTTCTTTAAAAATTACTCAAGTGTACATAAAAGTACTGACTTTCATTAATCAGACTGTGAATGAGAACTGTACTCGGATTTATCTTGGTGACATAAGCGCAAGAACATAAGAATAGCCCACAATGCCTGATGAAAAAATATGTATTCTTTATTGTGCAGCAACAACAGGACCACACATTTATCTCAAGAGCACAGTGCAAGATTCACAGCGGAGATCATACAGTACATACATGTATCCGGATTGTTGAGAAAGGCAGCATGCCACAGAGAAGAGTTCAGTACAATTTAACGTTTATGAATGTAGATTGACGGGTCGAGCACAGTAGCACAGCAGATTGCAAGTAATAAGCTTAAACTACATGACAGTGTCAGCGGTTATATTAACCACCCCAACTGAGAATGACCTAATTAACTGACCAAGGAGGGGTTGAGATGTTAGACAGCCACAGCATGAGGGATCATACCACTTATGTCACCTCAGATTGCTCTGTTTGCCTTTTTATAGAGGAAGCAGATGTGGAAAGATCTGTCTGAGCTGTTTAAGTTTGCTTAGAAATATTTAGATAGCAGAAAGTAAGTGTTTTTGCCTCCATGTGGAATATTTTTGGATTATTTTGCATTGCTTGGAGGATGATGTTGTCTTATGCCTGTCAATACAGTAAATGCTCTTTATTTTCCAGCGGATGTACTGTAAATTGTCATTTTTAAGCTGCACCCTTTACTGGTAACATTTGGATCTGATTTTTGCTTGGTCAGAGTCTTCTGTCACACAGTGCGACGCTGTTGTGGGACATGGCCCCCAGTCCTGCTCTGACTGGAATCTGGGGCAGTCTTTGCTTGTTGCACTGCTCACCATATTCTCCAGCATCTAACGCAAATGCAAATGCAAGATGTTGAAGATTAGAAGAATTACTTGGAATTTAAAAAAAGACTGCATTTAAGGCTTGAGATGACCCAGTTTTCAGGCATCCATCCAGTGGCTTAGTTGCTCTGGAGGCTTCTGAATGTAGTGTTTGTGAATTCACTGTGCAATGTGCGTGTGTTTGTGTTTGTGCACATGCGAACAAATGTGTTTATGTCTGTTGTCTACATATGCACGCACACATGCAAATACTTTTTTGTGTGTGCTTCTATGCAGCTTTTTTTTGCTTGTGTTGGTTGGTATGCATCTTTAGATCTCATCAAAAAACAGTGACCTAGATATAATTAACCCCCTCAAACCAGCAGAAAATTGTATTTAAAATTAGCACAACACCCATCAGTCGTCTCTGCATGTCAGCACTGAGCTGCTCCCTGTGTTAGAGCCGGGTCCCTAATAGAGGGAGATGTCATGGACTCCCTGCAGTGTGTCAAGCTGGCGGCACACAAGGCAAGCGCTCAAAGAAATGTAGTAGACAGGTGATGGAATGAATAAGCTTGTCTCAAGGCAGTCTCATGGCTGACAGGTACTTTACACAGAACACATATATTCAAGAAAATAAGAGCTTCTCTTGTTGTTCAAATGACTATGACTTATTGAATAGCGGAGAAACAATTACTGCCCTGAACCATGGCTTTTGCTTCTGTGGCAGCATGACACAGAGGTACTTGAGAGGGATTCAAATTTAATTTATTCTTGCTCAGATAGCCACTTGTAAGACATCATAAGGTGTAATTTTCCGTCGGCTAAACAGCTTCCCTCATCTCCTTTGAGCTAAATGAGCACCCACATCACACGCTGCTTTGAAGAATCTTCACCAATGCGTAAGATCCTGATTACACTTTGCCTTTAATGTAATAATCTGATTTAATTTGACTTTTCATTTGTTCATGCATGTAAGTGTGGGAATACAGTATGTTTTCTAACCATTTTCATCAAAATGGCAGGGTGACTTATGGATGCTGTAGTTATTATGATAATAAGCCAATATTAAACCATGTTTATTCTATCTGATCAGATCAGTCCTTTTCAGTGTTCACATTTCCATGAGATTTATTTCCTCTGAACTCCTCTTAGGAGATCAAGATCCTCTTTGTGGCTCATGCATGTATGTGATTACATAAATTATGAGTAAGATCATCTGTTGCTCACATGCTCACAATACGTCATTAAGTGGCTGCTTGGTCAGAAAAGGGGAAAATTAATTCAAAGACATGAAAAGATTGATTTGATATGATTACAGATGGAGAAGTAATGCTACTTTGAAAAGGAAGTTATCAACTTCTAAATATGATTAATCATACTTACGAAGGTAAAATTCACAGGATTTCCAGCTGCACTCTCAGTTGCTATTAGGCATCTCAGATTCTCACTTAGTTTTACACAACAAAGTCAAAATGAAAGCGGCCTGGGGGCTGATTGGCTCAATTTTAAGAGACTATTCTTGTGTTAACAGTTGGTCGAAAACTACAGATTTTTACAAGTAGATTATTGCGATCAGGTCTTCTAACCTTTTTCATTTAAAGCACTGAAATTAACTGTAAATTTTGTGTTCATGTCCAGAATTGAATTCAAATTGCATTGCATTGAACTCAAGGTCAAAGTTTCGACTATTATTTGGGATAAGGGCATCCATGCTATAATTTCATCCTGTGGCAGATGTTTCTAAGCACAAAGTTTAACAAATGCACTAAGTAGCGGATTTGTCTTTTTTGTCACAGACTCTGCACAAAATAATGTCTACCTCTTCCCATGCCTATTTCTTACAAGACAGCAATATTCTGCAAAGAGCTTTTTTCCTCCTGCTTTTTTCCTGCACAATGCGGCAGTGCTGATGCGTGGTTTCCTCACCCTCCCTCTGGGAGGTGTGAACCAAGGGAAGGGAAGGGTAGAGACAGGAAAGAGGAAAGAGGAGGCGGAGAACACAGAACCTGGTAAACTTCAATAAGCACAATGTCCTGATCTTCTTGTTCTTGGGATCAGAGTTTCCAGTTTTTGTAGAGGAAATGAAGCATTAAGAATCCAATACCCATGAAGTTCTGAATAGTATTTCTGATAAGTTGATTCGATGATGGAGTTATCATGCAGAGCTGCGCGCTGTGGTTATAGCAGGACCTCCACATAGACTCATTAAACCTGCTGATTTTGTTTGAGGAATCAAAGCAAACTGTGTCTCCAGGGCTATTTTATGCGAAAAGATAAACATCGGTAGACTGAGTCTGTTGGACATTGTGGAGAGTAGGAAAAAGAAGACTGGTGCATCCTAGAATAATTAAATACGTGAATATATTTACAATACATTATCTTTACTCAGTCCTCGTCAGAATGGCAGCGCTGCTGAGAATCCTACTGGCACACAGTCCTACCCTGGGGCTTGGGGATTACATGTGCTGCGAACACGTTAAAGCCTCTAAACCCTCGCCTCCGCAGAGCTGATCTGACTGCAAAATCATCCCCCTCATTCGCAGCTCCACTCCACCGGCCATGGGCCTCCTTTCTCCCAGGATGCCGGCTGTTTACTTCCAGATCAGCAGAGCTCTGCAGTGCCCGCAAAGGTTGGACCATTACTAAATTTGTCAGCTTGCCTCTGTGTACACAGGATCACCTGGGAGTTGACCCTCTAGCTCCCCATCAGTTCATGGAGTCAGGCATTCTGACTGGAGTGAGGATTTTTCAAAATAAATGTATCTGTCAGTTTATTTTTAGATGAAAAACAGGTCAGAAGAACAGTTGGAGTTAGTGTTTTGCTCATTGAACTTCCACATACTTAGATTGGCACACAATGCAAACATACTGTACATTTATTTGTACTACAATCACACGTCTGCACAAAAGCACACACACACACACACACACACACACACACACACACACACACACACACACACACACACACACACACACACACACACACACACACACACACACACACACACACACATAACACATCTGCAATTTCAAGGAGTGAATTGAGGTCCTAGAGCCAAGGAATACCATGCAGGGCAGAGTGTATTCAATTAGCCAGTAGCAGTTCTTCACCCTCACCTATCGTCATTGCATCACATTTCAATATTGCACAGAAATGTGCTGCCAACGCACTGCTGACACATCAAAGGGCTGCGGCAAATTCACACTCCTCCTCTGAGCCTTACAGCCATGTCAGTGCCGTTCTAGGGGTAGGCCAGCAAGGTGCAGGGAGAGGCCAGGCATGACTAAAGACCTTAGCAAACATATTAAAAAATGGATTCTCTATTTCCCACTTCGATGAGTTAAAGTTCTCAGGCCAGCCTGTGGGAAGAACTTGATGGTTTCTTGGTTCGGCATGGCATGGTAAACACGGAGGGTTAAGGAGAGAGATGATCTGGATCATAAGATGTGCATGACAGGATAGATGTAATGAATGAATTTTAAGTGCAACACTTAAAATCCCCCCCCACCCTTTTTTTTTTTGCCTAAGAAAAAGCTAACTTAATCATGAAAAAGTCTACTTAAATGTGTTCTCTGCCTATGAAGTCTGTATCCAAGTTCACCAGAACAGGCCTGGTACACAGCAAGTAGTCCATCCATGCAGCACTGTAATGACACTTAAGACCAAGAGCAAGATCAGGAAATTAATAATGATATCCCCTCAGTCTGTCTTTCATCGGGCTGGTGTAGATGGAGGTGATATCTGCAACAAAGGTTTACTGAGATCTTCATCAGGATATAGTAGATACAAATTTATTTGGAGGAGGAGCAGTAACACGCCAAGTTAAAGTAAAAAAGGTCAAGTCAATTTAAGTCAGTTTTAGTTATATATTAACAAATCATAACAGAAATTATCTCAGGGCACTTCTCATATAGAGCAGGTCTAGACTATTCTTTACAACAAACAGTGTGCTCATTCGTTGCCTCTGGGTTTGCCTCCTTACCTCTACACTGTCACTTCCCCTCTCTCTTCCCCTTTGCTGTTGGCCAAATGAGTTAGGGCTCTAAATTGAATTCCATCTTCATGTATTTCTTCCAGAGGGTTCGCTAATTAAGAATTTAATTATGGCTGAGAGCAAAACACAGGCAACAAAACCCGCTCATGTTTAAAACATCTTTGGACTTCCCATCTCTCTCTCTCACTTTCTCTCCCCCTCTTTGTCTTTCTCTCTCTGCCTGCTTCCATTAGTGTGTTTTCTGAAAGTTTTGAGGTGAACTGAGGGTGAAACATACACTAAGATGGTAATCAGAAAGGACTATACCGCAAATTCTCAAGAGTGAGTATGCAATGCATGCATGATCAAGGAGAGTCAGGTGGTTGGACCATAGAAAAGATATTCAACGCTTGTTGATGCTTATAACAATTGAACAAAAAGTACAACTTTATTAGCACCCTGCATTTTACTTTTTACTTTGACTCTCTCTGAGATCTGATCAGTGCGATATTCCACAATTATGACATTGTCTCCTTTCAGGTAATGCTTTGCACAGGGGCTGCCTGAAGGATCGTTCCCCTGCCGGGGGATTTCCACTCAGTAGGCTTGTACTTGTCACATACTGTACCTTTTCTCCCAGTCTCCATTACACAGACGCTCTAGTGTTGTCTCCATGAGCCAACCTTCCAGTAGCTATTTGTCAACAGCAGATGTTTCAGAGAACCATGACCTCCAAGTGCGGTTGCTGGGTAATGGGAGTTTGGCACCGGTTCTGATTGGAAACCTGCTGAGCACAGGGGGCATGGACAAGGTGTGTAATACTAGCTCCTCACAGGTCCTGAGGTCAGCCAATCTCCCATGGCAATCAGGAAGGCAATAGAACGAGTGCGACGTCCCTGAGTGGGGCTGTCGAGGCCCTGACATAGCAGTGATGGGGCCAGACTGTGACCGACTTTCAGGGACAGTATTTGATGTCTACTCTCAAACTATCCCACACACACTTTTTATGGGATAAGTTGTTATGTCTACAGGGTAGCATCAAATGTGGATCCAGAAGTCTCCTAATTTGGTAAAAATATAAAGATGCATGTCATTGTGGCCATAGCACATATGGTTAAATTTGAGCCTACACTAGTTACACCTATTATGTATTACCGATGGCTTCGTTAATTGAAATACAGACGTCTGTAGGCAAACAACAATATTCTTGCATCAAAAGCATGCTGGTTTCTGTTTGGGGATCAGGTAGCACTAATGAGCAACAACTTAGCAGGAATGGGAGTTAAAATATGCAGGCAAACTGTCCTTGTCGAGAGGGACGTGAACAAAGGAACAACCTGATGAAATATCTTTTGAACCCTAAAACAACTTCTAGGTGTTCAAATGGGAAAGGATGGAGTTTTGGTTGGATACAAAAGATGTAGATGGGTGACAAATTAAAACAGATAAAACATAAAATGTTTTTGTAAGGTGTTGGGCCACCATGAGAAACCAAAGCAGCTTAAAAGAAGTTTTTTCAAAAGATATCCCCTCATTTGGTGTTTTGACGATGATGGGGGGGGCTCCAAGATCAAATGTTCAATTGGGTTGAGATCTCTTGGACATAACACATGATTCGCATCATTTTCATTCTCATCAAACCATTCAATGACTGCTAGTGCTGTGTATGGAAGAATATACATTCATCATGTTACTCCACTTTTTTATTCCTAAATTTTCCTGTAATTTGTATACGTATACATCAGATGCTATTAGTTATCCCCCTAGAAGCTAATCTAACTTTAGCTAATTTAATTTTGAGGCTGTAGAGCAGTGTATTATAACCATTTATTGTTTGTATTATGTCCTCTACCAGTGTGTTTACATGAAGGCATGTGCACACTATAATCATGGGATGATATGATGCACATTTCTGCCAGCTGCAAAGGGTGTTAACAGTTGGTGGCAGTAATTTGGGCTAAAAGTAGCAATACGCAGATAAAAGTGAAGAGGACCTCAAGCAAGTGTAAACGGTGCAGAGTTTAGAGCATTCAAAAACAAAGGCTTTGCTTTATGAGGTAGGAAATGCCTTCAATGTGTTTGTTGCACGCATGCATTTTTGTGAGAAATGTTAAATCAGAACAAAACCATGGCTGTTTATAATTAAATCTCCACATGGTGCCATCAAAATGACAATCTCTCTTTCTTTTTTTTCTGCCCTGCATTCCCTCTCTCTCACACACAAACACACACAGCAAACACATGCTGATTTGGCTACAGATGGCCGTCCTTGGAGAGGGTTTGTGCTGTCACCTCACACCTTGCAGGTCATGTGTTATTACAGCCCATTGTTGTGTTCCCATAGCCACAAGTGAAATGATTTCCCACTGGCCTGTTGCATATAATTTTGCTGAAATTGGAGAGAGGTAGAAAAAGACAGGAAAGATATGGTGAAGTGTTATGAACCACGTGACCGTTGTACAGTACATAATGAGACACATTCAAGCCAGTGTTGCCTGTGCGCGGTAGGCGTCTTATTCCACGGATTTAATATGTACACCGGCAGAGTACTTGTAATAAATCTTCTTTGTACATAGTGAAACTGTGTTTGTTTCCAATTAAACCTACATAGTGTACCTGGAAAATTACTGAGTGGTCATATTGTAATTTAATAGAGCAAAAACACAAGGCTAAAAGTGTAACTGCATTGAAGATACATTAAGAATCAGATCACACATACAAAACATCCAGGGATCCCACCAGGTAGCAGATACTAATGAACTGCCATAGATACTTATGTAGGGGAAGCAAATGAGACAAAGTAGTGCAAAGGATTACGTATTATAGAAGAAAGAGTGCAAGACTAAATGTGTTCTGGTGTTAGAAGGGGAATTTTCAGCATGTGTTAAACAGATACTCTGTTTTTTGGGTCTAAATATGACTCAGTGGCAGAATGTAATGTTAATTTTAATTGCAGAGTTAAAGGGCTGAGTTAAATATATGACTCCATTCACCATTTTAGCCAAAAAAAAAAATACATTTAAAGAATTTCACTTATGCAGAGAAACTTTATTAAGTTTAATTATCCATGCTTTATTAGTTGCTATGTGTTATGTAGTAACAACATTATAGTTACTGGACAGATCTATTTTGCATCTCAAATCATTTTTATTTCCGTCATGTCTTCTTTTAACCATATATGAGCCATAATATATTTAATAGTACTTGTCTCCATTACACACCTTTTACATCAACTTTGTGGTAATAATAATCACAGCGAGCAGCCTGAGAATAGGATGCTCAGATAAACTGCAGTAAGCATAAGAGACATATGACAAGAAATCCTTTGATATCTTATTAGAAATAGAGGTAATAGCGATATGATCATGACGACAGACAGTGAAGTTGCTTAGTGTACAAGCTTCATATGACTAAAACATAACTGCCTGTCTCCTCATTAGTAAACTACTGCCGCGTCTGTGGCTAAAGCAATGTCATTTGCAATCTCAAAGAGGCAAGAGGGAGCGTGGTATGACAAATTCCCCAAATGATATGATATACATTCTGTAATTCATTAAAGGATGCGTTTGCAGAATAATATTCTAACTTCCATAATGAAAATAATAAAGAGCACTCATCCCTTTCTCCTCGAATTACTGCACACACATAGACTGTAGTTGTATAATGAATATGTTCTGAAATCAGTAATTAATAGAGAGGTTGGTATGCACATAATTGTGTGATTTAATCTATTAAGCCTTGGATTTCAGACTCAAATCACTCTGCTGTGAAACCACTTTGAATTTTAATTTGTCCTTTCATGAGCTGTTGTTAGCGTTTACATTTACCCTTCTCCCTCACTTCGTCTATCTCACTTTGGCTAGGGTTTTAATGAAGATTTCGAGGCTGGAGCTGATGACGAGTCTATTTCCCTGGACTTGATTCAGCTGTTTCTCCATCTGGCATTAGAGCACCTGGGGTAAGCCTTCCACTGTAAACTCGCCTTTCCAACGTCTCCCTCTTTTGTATGCTTTGGTTTTCTTCCATTTTTCTCCTGCTTATCCACTATCTTCTAGTCCCCAACCCTTCTGAGTCGATGTCAACCAAACTATTAACACATTTAAAAAAAATAAAAACTACCAACCAACAAACTAACAAACAAACAAGAAAACATGAGCACTCTGGTGTACTTTAGCATCAGCACTTACCTATTTCTGAATAGGTTCAACAGAAATCTTGCATTCAGGAAAGTCTGAATAGCACAATATCTTACATCTAAAAGCATTTACATGTACATTATATTTGCTTTTCTAAAACTACTCTAAAGGTCTATTTAACCTAAATGTTTGATTTTCTCAACATGAATGTGAGTGCTGATATGACGACCGGAATTGGAACTTGCAGAATGAGCAGCCTGAGAGGCCAGATTTGATAACACAGTGTAGCACAGAGCTCCTCAGTTCTAATGAACACTAAAGATGTGTCAAGCAGGGGAGGAGGGGTACGCCAATGGCAATGTAAGCAGCAGTCAGTTAACTGCCTGGATGACGATTCTTTACTCCTGCATAGGGCATACACGTGAAGAGGCCAGTGCATCTGCTGTGAGTCCTAGAACCAGTGTAATACACACACCAGTATCAACCACTGAACTGCCGTTAGATATGCTGCATCTCAGGCATGTGGTCCTTCATTGTTACTCTTATCAGCATGTATAATTCAGCAGGTTCTGGAAAAAATATAAATATGATCCATATGTGCCGTATTGGTTTAACATTGTATGTTGTACTGTATATATATTTAAAAATACTTAATAAGGGTAAATGTAAGATTGTATAAGTAATGCGTGACATTGAGAACAGCATACTCCATAAGTGCAATGGTAATCTGAGAAGCAGACATTTAGTGGGTAGTTAGATTATTTGGCATCATTATTAAGCAAGAAAGACAAAGCAGGATATGAACAGCAGTCAAGAGTCAAACAGGGAGAAGTAGAGAGCGAGAGAAAGACTTGCCATCTGGATGTTTGCTTATCTCAGCCTCAGGCAAGATTGGGTGATGTGAAGGGCTGCCCTGCTGTAATCTAGATGCTGTACATTTTGGTTTTGTTCTTTATGTAAGAGTTATACAACAGATGCGCACAAGATATTTTTTGCTTCCACATATCGGAAACTTCTGTTTTAATGTATTCACACCATTTAGGAGAAGTTCCTTTTCCTAAACATACAGTCTAGACTCTAAATATTTGGACAGTTACACATTTTTTGTCCTTCTAAATCTCAGCTTTGGTTTGACTAGGTTTACTTTAAATCAAAACTCAGTGGGAGATAAAGCCATTTTTACCCCCAGTGCCTAAATTATGGGGGGTTCAGACGTAGGATAGATACACAAGTCAAACAAAATCATCATATTTAATATTTTGTGGAGAATCTGCAGTCAATGACTGTCTGAAGTCTTTAACTCACAGACATCAGCAGACACTTTGTATCTTCCCTGGTGATGCTCTCCCAGAGCTTCACTGCAGCCTCATTCGGCTCTTGCTTGTTGTGGGGTCTCTCTGCCTTTAGTTTGGTCATCTGCAAGTGGACTGCTGCTCAGTCTGAGTGAGATCAGGTGATTGACTCGGCCAGTTGAAGATATTCCACCTCTTCACTCTGAAAAGCTCTTTGGTCGTTTTGCCCATATCTTTAGGATCGTTGTCCTGCTGAATGATGCAGTGTCAATGAGTTTTGAAGCATTTGACTGAATCTGAGCTCACAGAATGCTCCTGTATACTTCTGCATTCATCCTGTTGCTAGCATCAGCAGTGAAATCACCAATAAATGCCAGTGTGCCAGTTCCATTGGAGCCATACAAGCCTGTGCCTTAAGAGAACCACCCCCATGTTTGACAGATGAGGTGATGGCTTTGGTCATGAGCTGTTCCTTTTTTCCCCCCCAAACTTTCCTCTTTCCATCCTTTTGATAGAGGTTGATTTTTGTGTCATTGGTCCAAAGAACTTTGTTCCAGAACTCCATGGGTTTCTTTTTTTGTGTTTTTGTGAACTGCAGCCTGGCCTTTATATTTTTGAGGTTTAAAAGGGATTTGCATCTTGATGAATCCTCAGAGGTTATGGTGATGACGTCTTCCCTTGATCAAGGGAACATGTATGCCTACAGTCCTGGTTGAAATTATTGGCACCCCTGAATTTTAAGTATATAATTTAGAATATCTTCTGAAATCAATGCAAATTAAGCAATTTTGTTTAGTCAAAACATTTGAATAAAATGTCCAAGTTTTCTAAAAAAGTAAAATAAAAATAAAAAACAAACAAAAATTTACCCCAGACACAATTATTGGCACTCTTTCCTAATATTTGGTTCCAGAACCTTTGGCAACGATAGCAGCTTCTAAACATTTCTTCTAGGCATCTGGAAGCTTATTGCATCTGTCTGCTGGTAGTTTCTGACACTTTTCCAATGCTATTTGTTCAAACTCTTAAATTTGCGGGAGTCCAATTTGCAATGGCATATTTAAGCTGTCCCCAACGGTTTCATTGTGATTTAGGTCAGAACTCATTGCTGGCCAGTTTAACATAAGTCGATCTTTGCCTTTTCAACCATTCTTTTGTGCTGCTGGATGTGTGCTTTGGGTCATTGTCCTGCTGAAAGACCAAAGAACTTCGCCTCAGACCTAGTTTTCTGACACAGGGTAACACATTTCTCTTTAAAATGCCTTGCCAATCTACTGATTTCATCATTCCTTTGATACATTCAGTGCCTCCAGTACCAGAGGCAGCAAAGCAGCCCCACACCATGATAGAACCTCCACCATGTTTTACTGTACGTAGGGTGATCTTTTCCTTATGGGCTTCTTTTGCTGCCTATAAATGAAGTGATGCACTCCATTCCCAAAAAGCTCTACTTTGGTTTCCTCTGTCCGTAGAAGATTAATCCCAGATGGCGTATGGTATTATTCTGAAACCACCACTCCAGGTCAGCCTGAGCCACTTGCGTGGTGTTTTTTCCACAATCGGCATCAACCTTCACAGACTTCACAGACTTCTCACCACGTCCTTGAAGCGTCTTAACAGTTTTATGACTGAAATTTATTGATAACATTATGAACTGTTGAAACAGGGATTTCAAGATCTTTGGTGATTGCCTTGTAGTCTTTTGAATTGTTTTTTTTTTTTTTGATGACAGCTCAGACAGCTCTCTTGTCTTCACCATTTTGAAAAAGAAACTGAAAACAATCAGCTCCTTTTTATGCAGTAAAACCACCATTCATTGGTTGATTTAGGTCATGTGAACACGGAATATCTAGTAAGGGTGAGCTTTATTTGTTTTTTCCTTCGTTTGAGGAAGTAATTTAAATTCAGAAAAGGGTTTCAATAATTTTCTCAAGCATACATTGTATGTCTGTATTTTTTATTTCACTATATGAAATCATATTTTTTGTTTTTGTTATTCGTTAACTTTGCACATTTTATCAATATTCTGACTCGATAAAATTGGTTAATTTGCATTGATTTCTGGAGATATTCTGAATTCTGTACTTAAAATTCAGAGGTCCCAATAATTTCAACCACGACTCTACATCCTGGAAAGTGTTCTTGACTTGCTCTGTAGTCTTAAAAGGGTTTTTCTTCGCCATGCAAAAGATGTTCCTTTCTTCCACAAAACTTCTCCTCCTTGGTCTATGTTGTTTGCTATTTTCAAGTTTTCCTGCACTCTTTTCCTTTTTTAGAATTGTACCCAACCATGGATTTGGCAAACCCACTAGCTTTGATATCTCTCTGATAGATTTTTTGCTCTTTTTTGGTTTCATTATCATCTTCTTCAGTCTTAATCTGAATTGCAACTCTCATCTCTCAATAGACTTTGAGCCACGTGTCAGCTCTTTTGTGCAAGAAATAATGCTCTTCAGAGTCTGAAGATCAAGAAATGTGTAACTGTCCAAATATTTAAGGTATGGACTTTACCTCCGAAAAGTAAGCTCTTCTGCACCAAATCATGTTCTTAGTAAGTCAGATTTGGCAAGCTCATGTTGCTTGCTTTGATGACATGGTAATGCATGCACCTTTTTCTAGGCCACGTTTATTTGGTCCCTTGGCTCTTGCAACGATTGCATTTTAATCACTCAAGTCTTTGATGAAGTAATTTCCTGAAAAAGGAAACGAAAATAATGCGCACTCACTGAAGAGAAAGAAGCTAACATTTAAAAATGAATGATGGAACCAAATGATAACTTGTTGATAAATAATCAAGAGTTAATATATTCAGGTCTCAACATTTTGATGCTACTGCAGGGCAATACTATGTGTTCAGAGGAAAGATGTTCCAACAAGACTGAAGTCAGGCTCAGTTCCATTGTTACAGTTATGATATAATGTAATGTATATAATGATATAATGTTATAAACAGTACATTCATATACATCTTACCCCCAGGTGCTAGCCTTTATCTCTGTTATCCTCTCAAAATAGCTCCATATACATGTACATATGAAAAGAATCAAACTGAACAAACCTTGATCACATGAGATGAAGAAGCAGAGATGAATGAATTCAAGTGGCAGGCACACTGTGCCTGTTTTCCAGCATGTAGTCATGTAGGGGTAGCAATAGATGGGCATTTAAAAGTGCCTGAAAGGCAGCATAGCTTTCATTTGGTGTGGTCAGACAGTAATGCATGATGACAGGTCTTGACTGAGGGTAGCTCATTATACTGCACTATAAAATAAAAGAAATCAATGTTAGTTACGCCTGGCTTCCCACCAAAAGGGATACAGTGCTGCAGCAGTCTGCTCACTTTCACGTCCACAATTCAATATATTTAAAAATAAAGAATGTGGCTGTTTTTATTAAGAGATATTGCTGATACATGCTCCTGAATTGAGTAAATATGAACATCCTTATCAGAGTGGGCAGGGTGTTTGCAGAGACTCATCTCTTTGAATTCAGTGAGCTGTAAAAGTGGTATTCCTTCCCGCAAGTGGAAGTGGAGCTAGTCAGCATGCTGTTGAGAGATATACTGTGGGACAGCTACAATATCACTGACAGAAGGAACATGCCACTCTGGAGCTCATAATCATGTTGCACTGTGGAATATGGCGATTCTGATATGATGTAAGTCTGTTTTGTGGTCCTAGGGAGAACACAGGCACCATTGTCTCAGGGGCTTCTGAAGGCAGTCATACTTTATGATGCAGAAAGCCTAAATCTCATTACCTTTAAGTGCTATAATGCTGACATGCAAGCCGGCAGTGCCTCTGCTGTGTGTGAAGCACAACGCACCCAGATCTAAAGTGGCTTGACTTTATTCTGCCAGGACAAAAGCCAGAGCCCATCTAGGCCTCCCAGGGGTTTAAATTAGTCACACCTCTGTCTCTCTGTGGCCTCTGACGCCCCCTCACTTCTACTGCGTAGGGTTACACCATGTCTCTAGTGGCAGGGCTTACTTAAAGCCCCACCCATATGCTGTACCAAGACATGGGCTGTCTTTGAAAATAACCTTGAGAAACTAGGGCTGTATGGGGAGGGTTTTGGTACACTTGATTTGTCTCCTCTATAATAAGACTACATGCTTTTGCCTCTCCAGAGAGCCTTTCACAGCGCAGTCAATGCTGCCCTCTAAAACTATTGAAAGCCCAACAATGCATTTAATGGTTTTGCTTAATGCGGTGCAGTTATGTAAGCTCTGTCTTAAAAGAAAATGAAAATGTGTGGGTGACAAAGAAACAGTACATAACCAGGCACCTTATTAACCAGATAAATAAGGCATATATTTGTGTTATACAATGTTTAAAATTTATTCTCTGCTTCAAGAGGAGGAATGTTTTCAAGAGAAGCTCTTTAATAGGCATAAGGGGGAAATTTTTGTATTTCAGTAAGCCAGGAAAGAAACTAAGTTGTCTGAGATTTTGTGCACTACTGTATATTAGATAGTTTAATGTGTCTATCTATACTTTATATGGTGAGCACATTTGTGCCCACTGTATATGCTACAGATTCATCCCTATGAATGCTAATGCCCCCCCAACACCCTGCTGTAAACACTTTCTTCTGTCTATCAGAGCTGCCCTGTGGCTGGCAATACTGTCAGCTCTGTGACACCTGGCATGAAATATTCACCATACCATGAGTCATATTTAGACTAGGTCCAACTTCAGAAGGAGAGCTGTGCTTGACCATCCTGTTCCCAGATCAGACCTGGCTAAGAAGAGTTGCTGTTCGCTTTGATCCCCTGCCTGGGCCTCCTGACTAAAAGCTGTCTCTCCCCATGCCAAGCCAGTTCCATGTACACTGCTCTTTTTCTGTCATACTGTGCTGGCCTTTGGTATTTCTATCTTACATCAACACTGATTAGTTCTTACCTTGTGTCAGATAAGTCAAAAATGGGTGAAGGAAATGATAGTGTAGATAGATAGATAAAGAGATATCAGGAGGACAGAATAACAGCTTCAAGCACCTGTACTTTCATGCAGGGAATAGTGTATTAGCCCTGATATCTTGTTTATGTACAACTCATCTTGTTGTCGCTATGAATATTTGCTAAAGAGGTGCCTAAGGAGCTGTTGATGATTAGTGGCGGAGTACGTACAGTATGTGAGAGGCATGGTGTTGGTTCAGGGTCTTGGTTGTAATGAGACCATAAATTAATAGAAACAAAGAATATTTTCCCCCTCAGCAGCAGTGATTAATCTCACTTTAGGCTTTTAACTCTGGAGCCAGATAGTAGCATGTTCCTATGACAGGCTGCATTTGCCTTGCCATTTATTCAATATATATATATGTATATATATATACATATATATATATAAACATCCATGGAAACCTCAATTGCTGCTGAAAAAAAATGTCTGTTATGTTTTCCTGCTCATTAAATCCAGTAGCAAATGGCAATTCAGTTGTATCATGTATTTCGCTTAGACAAACAAAAGCTGTTTTTGATGGACAGTGTGGTTTGATTTTCTTTTCAGTGGTAGGTCATAAATCTCAAAGATTCTAAGTCCCTTATACTCACTGCACACCCTTGAGCCTCTACAGCAACAGTTCATTTGCTTCAATTGTCCTAAAAGGCATTTATCTGCTTACCTGCAGAGGGTATGAAGCGCTCTCTCTTTCTATTCAGTCACTACAACTGTGTAGTTGGGCTTTACACATCTGCTCTTTTACCCATTATGTCCAAGCTATGTCCTGCTTTCTCAGAGAAAAAAGTGTTCTTAAATGGTTTAGATCTATGAGGCTTATCTCAAAACTGGGAGCCAACTGTCAAAAAAGCCATGCTTTGATTTTGTCCCACGTCAAGCCAGTGTGGTCATTAGTCCGTATGGCCTGCTTTGTGTATTAATGGGCCACAGTCCCTCCCTCCTAACTAATAGTTTTCAATGTGTCGTACTTTAAAAACATTGTGAAGAGAAAGTCCTCCAAGGACAGACAGGGCCCCCCAGAGGCATCACAGACAGTACATTTGTTGTCCAAAATAGTGGCCTATGAAGGCCAGTAGATGTAAGTGTCCTTCAGTGTCTGATACGAAAACATGTCCACTGCCTTGTCAGTCCCCATTGGTGAACTGGTTGAGGTCTCCAAACTGATCAATAGAATTACAGAGTCTGTCAAAGGACAAGCAGCTGTGTGAGTAGGTATACTTTCTCACTTGGAAACACTAATCTGTCAGTCTCTGCTTGTTATTTCTGTAGTTGCCGAGCGCCATGAAACTGACATTTCTTTTGAAAGTACTGGTATTTTCTGTTTTTCAGAGAAAAGCTTTTGTAGAAATTACAAGAACTGTTCAGCTGCCTCAAAAAGCAAAACATTTTGTCCTTGTTTTTTTTTTTTTTTTTTTTACCCACTAGACCTGTTCTGTACTTGTGACTGAGAGAATAAGTGGCTGATATTGACTTTGGAACAAAAATGTCAATGAAGACTGAAAGACAATGCTTTGCATACTTGTGACAAGCAAAAAGACACTCTGGCTATGAGAGCAGGGGGTGGTTATTGAACCTGGCACTCATCTCACCAGAGAATTGAGTTGTTAGTGCATGTCATTAACAGACCTCCTAATCAATGATGGACAAACACCACGGATTCTCAGCAGGGACTTTGCTGTGCCTCAGAAAAGGACCGAGCAAGAAAATCCTGTGGTCTCTCTCTGAGCAGAAACAAAAGATACAAATGACATTTTAAAGCACATTGATGATTAAAAAGCAAAACTGCTCCTTTGTCATTTAAAGGACAAGTTAAATCTTCTCCCAGCATGTGAGTACAATTAAAACTCTATAATGGCAGTAAGTTTCATTTGGTCTTTTTAAACTAATCTCGAATTTGGTTGAGTTCCTTAATAGAACATTATTATATAGGTGTCCTTGTATTTGAATTGCCGTAATTGTAGAATTGAGAATTGAGTGTAATTTGGAGCAGCCCTCCTAGCATTAAGAGGCTGAAGTGTTTTTCTTTCGACACCTGGTGCCCTTGGGAGAAACAGGAAGCCCTTTCAACAAAAAGTGTACTAATAGAACCAATTAACCAGTCTGACAAATTCCCATAGTAATCACCAGTAGATTGGGTAACACTTAAGGCCAATCAAAGAGACGGGCAATCAGAAATTAAAAGACTATTAAGTTTTAGCTTTTACTTGGACTCATGGCAATTACAGAGGGGATATGAGAGAGATTTAATGTCTGCCATTGAGGCAGAGTTTTTATGTTATAAAGAATGTTTTAGTCAGGTTTCCAGCTCAACAGTAAGAGTACTTTTTAATCTCTGTGACAGAGTAATTGGTGATTGGAAATATATGTACCATATTAACATGTTTTATATATGTGGCAAACAAATTGATGTGTGCATACCACCATATACATGGTAGAGGCCCTCTAGTACCAAAAATAAGGCAGCCAAAGAGTTAAAATGAGGACAGATTACTTTTTTTTTTTTACAAAACATGAAAAAAAGCACAGAACAAGAAATGTTAGGAATGCTCTAATTGAAGGAGAAATAGATAATGAGGCAGAAAATTGTCCTGATTTGGAGGCAATTGGAAGTAAAATCTAATCAAAAAGTTCCGGTCTGACTCACCAGATGTGGACAACTGTAAAAAGCTTTCCTTCTCTGTCTATTGCATTCTGTTACCTTACACCCTCCCTTCTGATCTTCTTGTGTTGCCACTTGTGAAATTTCACTATCTATGGGTTGTTTTAAAGATATTCAGGCAATACCTATATGACTTTTCCTTGAATAGTTGACGCCAATATTTGATTCATATTTTATATGATGTATAAAACAACACAATTGATATTTCCCTCATGGATACAAATGTTGCATGGCGATAGGTCAGACAGGAAGCAGGAGGAGAGACATAAAGTAGTAGAACAGTCAACAATTCCTCATGATTTTAGTGGCATGAAAAAACATTTATAGCATATCTGCTGACATAGTAGAAATGTAATTTGTATTGATTTTTATGAAATAAGGTACAAATAAAGCAGGAGTGGTCACACAATGAAAGGACTATGGCAGAGAGATCAGTATAGAAGAAAGACAGTTACAGGGAGAAAAATGCTCCTTAAAAACATTTTCATGATATAAAGTACTGAAGGAAAACTCCAGGAAAATTCATGGTGTTCATGCTTCTTTTGACTAGCATGCAGTCTCAGCAGAGTATCACAGTTACTGTGATCAAGGTCAGCTCTCATCCTCCAGACCTGATTTTCCTTGTCGGTATTCCAAGCACCCCAGAAGACGCTGGCAACAGTTTTTACTTGGCATATACCTCCCCGACCCGATAGGGCACATGGAAGAGACGCTCTCTGAATAGTCGATTCTTCCAACCTGTGGTCAGCATTCCACATGCGTCCCTTGGAGCTAAATGCTCTTCCTCTGCTCTCCTTTTAAGCCCTCTGACAGGAAGGATGCGATATTGCACCTGGCCTCTTTCAGGGCTCCCTCCCCCCTTCGCCTCTTCCTCGTCGTGGAACTGTTCCACCACTCCAGACTAATTGTTCATTCCTTCTCTCCCTCTTATTCCGCTCTGACACCTCCTCCCTGTAGAGCTCCAGTGCTCACGGCTTGAGAAAAGAGGGCAAGTCGTTATTCAAACTGTTAAACAGATGAGTTCATAAGCAAGAACAGCTCTACACTGCAGGATACAGAAACAGTGACACCCACTATAAATCCGTTTTGATCTGGGCAGAGTTTCAGCACAGCAGAGCCTTCTGATGCCAGAATATCAACATAACATCCTCCTGCTGAGCCTCAATAAGTCTGTGTTGTTTAAAGAAGCCCAATCAGCATGAACAATCTGGCAAAAGATTTCAATCAAACTTGATCTTATCTAATGACTCCCTTTGGGACCTCCAGGTTCTGGCCTGATGCACCTCAAAGTCCAACTCCAAGATTGGTTCATCCTGTCCCCGAAAACGAATTGGCAATCTGTTCTAATAAAAGTGCACTGAATCGGAAAAACACACACACATGATAAAGTGCACAAAATATACTTTATTTGGTTATATGCCTTATACGTCAAAGATGATTTAAAAGTTGTCTGTTAAGCTGCAGGCTTTCTGCTGAAATAGTTCAGGTCATGCTGGTATTTACATTTTGATTATAGTACAGCGGCAAGTAATGTATTTTGTGCATTGTAGTGTATGGATATTGAATTTCCCATTTCAGGATTAGCAATTTATTACTGATTATCAAAAGAAGATTGAGATAATATGGTACAAGGATAACAAACAAGAAATGTTTGAATTTTTACACGTTGATTGTGGCTGCTTGTATCAAGTGTACTTGTACACTCACATGAATATTTCTAACTAGATATTTTGATTAATGACATGAAACAATTACTTGTCTCGGAAAGAGTGCCATCCTAACCATCAGAGCCATCTTAAAAGACCTATACTGCAACACAGTATCATCATCTTAGTTAGTTGATTGAATAGATATAACAGTACAAACATAAAATACATGATCCAAAATAAAAATATTAGGTCTAAGCAAGCTGTATACAATACTTCTAGGTCAGTACTTGACTAAATAATATGTACATGTCTCGGCATTTACAGACAAGTATACAACACAACTTATTCATTCAAGAGGATTAGAGTTATACTCAAATTTTACACAGACAATGTTTTTCATTATGTATGCAAGTGCCACAAGCACTGCATATACAAAAGCATTGTTCAACTGGTGTGCTATTCCAGTTTCCTAGCACAATGCACATCAACCTTTGCGATGATTGACAGAACACTGTTAATGTGATTTTCAAATGATCCTTAATTTGTTGGTCTTTTGCTTGCATACAGCCGATCCACAATTAATTCAGGGTTCAATTCGCATTATGAGTTGTACCGGATTCCTTCCTTTGCTTGTACTCTTTTTCTTATCTCTTGTTGGTCATCAGTTCCACCATTACTTGAACCAGGTGCATACATAGAATTTGCAGATAATTAATAAATTAACAGGCAAGAAAAATTCGAGTTGCAGTCATCTGATTATTTTTAAGCATTTCTGTTCATTGTCCGTAATCCTTCTGTCAGATATGAGAGTAATTAAGGATTCATTATAACATGGCCTGTCAGTGCTCGGCCTGTGTACATGTGTGCAGTGGATCAGTGGTGATTCTCCAGCACGGAGCCTGGCCTTGTCGCGTGGCGAGGGGCTGTGCAGGAAAGGAGCGGGCAGATTAAAGCAGCTTTGTCTGTGCGTAAGTGGATTAACAGCAGGTAGAGTGCTCCCTGTGTTTCTGCAGCGATTGTGTTAGTGCACTTCCTGCCTGGCCACAGAGAGGACCATCTGCCATTTAGCTCTGATGGATGGTCCCAAGCAGACGTGAGTCTCCTCTACACAGAACACCTGCTGCATCCTGATCAGACTGTTGGCTCATATTAGTAAGGCCCATCACTTTGACACGATAGCGTCCGCATCTTGCCACTGAGGCCCAAACACCCATGCACATACATACATGCACGTACACACTCAAAACTGTAAACAAGGTAAACAGATCTGTGTGCTTAACCAATATGGCATTGTTCCAATACATGCTGCACCAGGTATACATACAAACAAACCTCATTATGGACTGCATTATGACCGTAGCTCATTATATTGGCGGACAGACTGTAATACTTTGACTGGCATCAAATGGACATAGTTGTGCCAATTTTTAACAGGATTGTGTGTCTTGAAGCATAAGCTCACCCAGTGAGCAAGTACGGTATGTCTACTTTGTGCACATAAGAGAGAAAAGAGAAACAGACAGGAAAGAAAACCAGAAGGAGGAAGAGGAAAACGAATAGAAGGTGTAGTATATTGAGAGAAACCTCACTAGAAAGAGCAAGTATCCAGATGTACAAAGGATATCTCATACTGTAACCCTGTGGATCAGACCAGTGGATCATTGAGACATTAGACAGTAGACGCTTTAGAAGAGGAAGAGATAACATCCTTTCATGTGACAAGCTGGGAGACATACAGTAAATGAAAAGAGAAAATTTATCCATACATAATAATAGAGGAGAGAAAATCTTTGCGCAAAGAAAGCGAAGTCTTTTGATGACAGAAAGTTACCTCCTGTTGTCAAGTGACCATCGACAACAGTGAGATGTGCAAAATAGAAACAGGGAATTTACAAATGGAAATTTCATACAGTAAAACTTGTATACTTGGGTACATTTGAATATTTAAATGCAGTATCTGACAGTTACCAAATGACTGCTTATCATTTAAACATCCAGAATATACCGTCTATATAAACACACGCTGACACATTTTGCTTTTGTGGGCATATTTGTAATCGCATGAATCAATAAATTCCACCAGTAGCAGTGGAGATTTTTGATATGATACATCATATACATAAGGCTTGTCTTTCTGCTGGCACTGTGTTGGAGGTCCTGTCATACAGCTACATGTGTGTTAGTAGATAAAAGTGAAGGCTGCATCTGAATCAGTGTCACCATGACACACTGGTGCATCTTTTAATATTGCCTATTCTACCATTGTCACATTGATTGCCATCTCCCAGTGTACCCTATACTGTATATAATGCATTTCAAGCCCAGCCTGCTCTTTAAAAGTATCAGTTCTTTTTTCTATTATCCACAGTAGGTGAAATGCCTTTTATACACTTTACAGCAAATATTTGAGTGGTGAATCAGTGTCAGTCACAGAACAAAAACCTGTTTTGTTGCGGGGTGAGGGCTGTTGACCCTCTCATTGTGGCAGACATGCTCTCAGCCAGATCAGAAGCCCCGATAGCCACCAAAAGGCAGCCAGAAGAAAGACCCTTTCTCCTCCTGACAACCATCTCCTATCGTTCATCACTTTATCTCATCAAGCCTGTCAAGAAATAGAGTGGAATATAGCAAACACAGGGAAAACAGAAGCCGTTTCTTTTGTGGCACACATGACATTGGCCGAAAGTCTCGTTGTGCCATAAATGCCTCCAGAATTTCATGCGTGTGCATTGTGAGATGAATTACAGTTTGATGCACAGCTCCGGTTTGATAATATAATGCTGTTGCCTTTCAAATTATGAAAAATAAAATTCCATCATTTCGAGGTGATACACATCACAAATGTAATTGCCACTGAAATTTTAATTTGCAGAGCTGAAGAACTGAAAGGAAAAGCAGATTAGGGAAGATGGAAATTTCAAATTTTACAGTAATGATAGTAGTGAATATAGTTGTTGACTAAGTATTTTAAAGAAACTTTTATTCCTTTATTTCTTAAAGTATTGATTTTTAATCATTAGTTTTATGAAAATATTTCAGATTTAGTGAACATGAAGATTAAACCAAACATTCCTACCAGTTTAAAATTGTCTCCATAAAATATCGGATCACAGATGTGGTACCCAAAGTCAGACTTACATCAGAGAAGGTGTGGTTAAAACAGTCCATAATAGGCCGAATAGCAAGAGGCATCATTGAGAAAGCTCTCAGACCAGAGGGTTATGGTACGTAAGCAGTTGTGAACAGGTAATGGATCATTAGTGTCCTTAGATGTAGGAATAAAAGACACCTACAAGTCCTGTTGATCCCTAAACTCTGTTACTTGGGATTTTGGATTTAGTCACTCGTAACATGTTTGACAACTGAACAGTGAGCTTATAGTGTTCCGGCATCAAACATTTCTGAAGGTACTGAAAATGCTGGTGAATATCTGCTCACACAAGTAGGTTTATTCCTGAGAAAACTGAATTACTCCAGTACAGATGACCAGTGGTGAAAGTGCAGATTCCATTATCTTACACTGCTGCGGCTTCCAGCTGTCTCTGCAGCTCTGCAAACCTGGTCACCCACACTGTTGAACTCTTTAGTGTTCTCCCTCTCTGCATTTACAAATCCCGTTTATTCAGCTGCTTTGTGAGGGAGATGTGTTTTGTACAGTCCTTCAAAAAAACAAAAGAGACCTTAATCCATGAGGACAGGAATATGCAGACATTGACTTTACTGTAGCTTTCTTAGCATCAGCTAGTGACTTGCAATCAACCAGCATGTGTGATATGAATGAAACTGTTCCGATGGGAGTGTGAGCAGTAAACAGTACCATCAATCAAACTAAATAAGACAGGCAATGCAACAGTTTGCGGCATTATACGGCATGTAGATGAGAAGGCACTTCAACATAATCAAAAACTCACTTGGTTGTGTGCCCATGAATACGCTACTGCATGCCAGTATGCATGCCAGTCATTTCAAATCATTCCAGTCTCATCATGCTTATCTGGTACAGCAAAGCAAAAGTGAAAAAATATCATTTCTTTGCAGTAATTGTATAAAAAATGTTATGTGTGAAACCTTTAATCTAGGTGTAGGCTGGATTTATTACCATACTCTGCACTGTCTTTACCTGTCGTATGCTTTATGGTCCTCCAGATAAAGTAATCAGTCCTACCGGGGAGGACTCCTATCTCACCAGTCTGATAGAGATATCAAGCCCATGTTTGTGGGCATCTTGGAGTGTTACACCATGCCTGCCTCTCAATAATAACCCTAAATCTTTACTATAACCCTCCATCCAGTGCTCACTGCCTCAGGCCACTTATATTCAATCAAAACAACCGACATGGCCATCTCAGTCTTCCACCGCCTGCAGTGCCTTTTACTGCCCTTCACGCGAGGGTTGGGGTGCTGATGTAACTACAACACGCGCCCACTCACCTAACTGCCGACAGGTGGAATGGTTTTCCCTGCAGCAGTAAAAAGCCCTGCTGAGGGGGGCAAACAGAAAAGCACCGTTTCACTTTGGTGCCCCAGGTTTCTGATTTCAGATCATCACAGAAAATGAGTGCAACTTATAAAGTCAGTATTTAATTTTTGAATGCTTGCTTAACCCGCAGAGTTCTCACTGAATGGTAACAGTCACACCCAACCAAAATGATACGGCTGTCTGTCTGCCTTTCCTCCCCCTCCCCTTCCATCCCCATTTGACCCAGTGCTGCTTTCATCTTCCTCCTCCGAGTACAAAGTGAATGCTGTGCTGCTGCTGGGACCCAGCCAGCTAAGGAAGGAGTCTACCACTCAGACACTGACTACAAACTACAAAATCACCCCAACCCTGCCCCAACTCTCTCTCACTCTCTCTTCTTTCTTTCTCTGTCTCTCTCTCTCCAAGCTCATAAACATCCAGGCTTCCATTTTTGCAGAAAAGACATTTTGCCGTAACTGCTGTGCTGTTGGTTTTCTGGGCGGGAGGATTACCGGTTATATCCAGGCCTTCAGATATACACTGGCAGACCAGTGTCCCACTGACCCTCGAAAGCCTGCAATTTAGCAGGGTTATTTATGGAGCGAGGAGAGCACATCCTCCCTGCTTGCTACTCTCTGCTTTCATGATGCTGGACAGCCGCAGAGCCCCTTCACACTTGTGCCTCAGCCCTCCCCTGCTTGGTGAGCATGGCACTTTCTCCATGAGCCACAATCCTATTACTTCTCCCCAGCCTCGTGGTGGGGTGCTAAGAGCAGCTCAGTGCCCTGCAAGAGGTGTAGTGCTGAGCCTCCTTTAGCTGCGGTAGCTGGTTTAATCATGGGAAGAATGCTCCACAGAGCTTTTGCTCTCATCATTTTCAAAGAGGTGTGTATGTTTATTAAAGTTGAAATTGCCTGGAGAAAAATAAGCCAGAATTTGGTTCAAATCATTTGTAGTGTAAGAAACATTGGAATAGACATTAAAATAAAAACAGGGCAAGAAATAGACTTGTGACATCTGTAGAGAAAAAAGAAATGCATTTTAATTTGTAGAACAAAACAATTTGAAGAACAAGAGTTGGATTGGAGCCTATTTGACACCATCTCACAGTCAGGGATCATCTGCTTTACATTTTCACTTACAGGAACACTGCACGCCTAATTGAAATACAATTACAAAATCTTATTTGGGTTATTTATGCCCACAATTCATTTTGGCATTCGGACCTTTATGTACGATCAAAAGTAAATTTGCCTCTCCTCCCGACTCACTGAATTGCAGCAACAGCTGGTACATTCTACATAAGTCTCATAAGGCAAAAGAAAATTTACATCCTGAATTTAACATTCACTCAGACATGCATGAGTAGACTTTGTACACACTGAGACATGCATGCAAACAGCAACACACTCACGGAGACACAATCACCTGACCCAAAATGTGATATTTATCCACATTGTACTTTATGTTTATGCAAATAGCAGCAATTTCTGTGCTGTACTTTGAGGAAAATACAGTCGACTACAGTATGTCTCCCTATGTACTTGCCCCTGCTGTGTGCTACCAGGGGATCTGACGCTGTTAGATATATTAAAAACAGACAGCCTATCTCATCCTCCTCTCACCACCTGAAAGGAAATGAATGCCACCTCATTGAAATTGGCTCTCTTTCATTGCAGCGGAGTAATATTATTTCATATGTCTATTTGTTATTTGGGGCTGCCTTTTTTTTTGGATTGCCCTTAGGTCTCTTTATGCAAAAATGCATTTGATGTTTCAGACCGTATTCTGTGCATGCTGCACGTTTAGTATACGCATTTCAATTGCGACTGTGTCCAAGTTTCGTGTAAGGCAGCTTGTGTGTCAGCTGACAGGGTGTTTCATTGTAACATGTGTAAGAGTGAGTGTGCTGACAGTGCTCGTAACCCTCTCATCAAAGCCCCAGCTTTCCTCTGAACCCCATCCTCACTCAGGCCTTTATGTGAGCATCAGTCCCTGTTCAGCCGTGTACACTACGTCTAATTATGTCAAGGCCAGCATGAGAAGTAGAAGGAGCCTCTACTGTACTGCCCTAACCCTGTCAGAAAAAGAAAGAAGGAATAGGAGAAAAGGGGCAGATAATTAAGAATCTGGTCCGTTTTCCTCTTCCACTTCTCGCTCCTCTCTTTCTCACCCTTCTCCATCTGCATGTTTCAGAAGGTTTCTCCAATTACGGAGGCAGTACCCCCAGCTGCTTCTCCATCCGCCACCAGCGGGCAAAGAAGGAGGGGTTGTGAGGAGATGAGAAAATGGAGGGATTCTGAGAACAGTGTGAGTCTGAATTAATGGTTTAAATTAGCAGTTCTACAGGATCAAGTAAAATTGAAGTTAAGGGATATCTGCATTGTAGTTCCTAATATATACACCCTACAGTGACAGTAAGAGAGCTTACTTTAACATACCCTTGTTCTTACTGCTGGCCTGATTCACCTGGACAAACGTATGGTACAGTAGATAATTCCCTGAAAGGACCTCTCACATGCACTGTGCTCCTTAAAAATGGTGGTGTGATGTCAGCTAAAGCAGGATATGGTGTGAGTCCGTGTCCTTGAGGGAACATATACTGTAGATGTCTTACATTCACGCAGAATTTACACTTCACTGTATGAGTCATTGACTTCTTCATGGATTATCAGTCATCAGTGAGGAAAGCAGCCTTTAAATGGCAAAGCAGTATTGAAATATTGACTGATTACAGACATTTGACTTTGTAACACAGCAATGTACACACATTGCAGGAAAACCACCCTTAGACCCTAGCTCATTTCTCAGCTTTGCAGAATCAGCTGTAGCAGAGGTGACAATATGATGGTGCTGAGGGGAGGATGTTACAGGTGAAAATGACTGAAACATGGCAGGGAGAGGGGTCTAGTGATTTGTATTTACTGTCGCCTTTTCAAACTGATTGGAGTGAAGGTTAATTTTTGGTCTGGTGGGAAAACATCATGAATACTAGCTGTACCAGTAAGCAGCACTGTAACTTCTGTATGAGGTAAGCAGTTCAAAATGGTTGACCACGGGGTATTTTTGAACAGAATGAGAGAGAATGAATAGTTGTACCACAGTAACTGTAAAACCGAGGCTTTAAAGAAAAAAAAAATTATAGCTAATATAGATTTTCCATCAGGCCTGAATTCTTCATTATTTCTCAGCTTTCACAGCGGGCATGGAAACTCTAGATGACTGTGGCCCCTGCATGGCTGCCGTGTGTAACCCTTTTACTATGCTCGAACAGACGAAAGCTGTTTTAAAAAAAGACAATTATTACACTCTCTTAGTCCCAACTGCTGAATATATCAGCTTTGATGGAAAAGCGTTCTTTGATGGAAAAGTTAGGCGCGCTTGGCTTAATGGTAATAATGCACCCAGAGCAAGAATTATAGAGAAGCGCATTTGTGAAAATAATCACAAGCATTATCTTACATTTTCACCTGGAAATGTATCGAACAAAGGACTTTTTTCCCCATGTCCGCTTCAGCTACTTTTACTCCAGATCTGGAATCATTGTTACTCTTTTCATTTGCCATTAGTTTACCCATAAAATGGTAGACGGCAGCAAAATCCTCGATAGCTAATCTCCTTCCTAGTTGGTCAGTATCACCCCCTTCCTTGCTCTGCTGCTTGCTTACAGCAGAGATTAGGATGTATGAATTCACTGGGCGTGCTGTGGCTTTAGTTGTATAAAATGAATACATGTGAGCCTTGTATCAAGCCATGTGTGCTACACATCCACGGATACACTATCACTTTATGTTTCAGTTGACCTCGTAATTCTCAGTTGTCCAAGATTTATAACTGAGGATTGCTTCAAAATCCACCATTCTGCATCCATCCACAGAAACCAGTGAGAGGCATGTCGTAGCTTCTTATGAATAAAAATGGATAACATTATGTGGGCTTCATTTCAACCATGTAATGTTGCTGTCATTTCTACATCTCGGAGCCCAATGTATGCCACACCAGAGAAATATCCTCCCAGATCCCATGAGAGGAAATCTCATTCTCAGACGGCCGTAAGTCCGGCACCATCCTCAGAATATGAAATCGGCCAGCGGAAATGGATGGGAACAAAATTGCCACCGGGTATTAAAGGCAGCCCTGTTAAAAACATACTGTGGTCGTGGGAGGAGCTCGTGTGGTTACAAGGTCATAGTGGGGACCAACCTAATTTACTCGGGCCAGTAATGTACTTACCTAGCGGTATTGTGAGAGACAGCCTCTCCTCTAATGCATTAGTATCATGGCATTACTAATTACTGTAATGACCTCTGTGAAACCAGTATGGATAGTGCCCTGCCAGAGATTTGAGCCTTTCAGCCAAACAGATTGGCACAGTGGCGCCAGCATATGCAGAAAAAACAAACAGGGAAAGACAGAGAGAGAGAGAGTTAGTTTTAGACGCTAACACAACAGATTAACAAAGCACCATATTAACCTTCAGGTGCATCTAATTGTTGGGAAATTGAATGCAGCTCTCAGTGAGGGGGGGGATCAATATATTGAACCGGCCTGGCTTACAACCTCTAATCCTGCAAATCTTCTTGAGGTCCTGAAGTGCTGTATTGAATATCTGAATGACTCGGATAGCACTGCTTAAGCATAATTTATGTAATGCACCTACCTGTGTCCACATTCATTCCCGGTAGTACAGTGACTTTCATGATCAGTCGACCTTTCTCCCACCGAGATATATTTAGCTGCAGTGCCCACTGAAGCCTTGGCATAAAAACTTTGAGCCGGTGTGGCTTTATCTGCTACTTGCCAAGACTACTTTTTCCAGGGCGTCTCTAATCTGTTCAGACCTATCAGGGTTTAGTTTGATCTAAATAGTAATGATAAACAGCTACGGATAGAGAAAGGTCTGAAGCTATTGATTACACTCGGTTCAGCCATAGACAAATCCAATATGACACAAGTGAAATATCTCCTTATCAAGAGCTGAGTGAAGCCTGCACATATGCTTTACCTCACACAGCCCTAATGTGTATCTTGAAAATAAACTGCCTCTTCTCTTCGTTTAGAGGCTGTGACACTGCATGTGCTGATTTCAGATGGAATAACAAATCTACATCGTCTTACTTGATACATCTTTCAAGTGCAAATCTGTTACTCTGAAAATTTTATTTCTAATTTTTAGTTATTCAGGAAAAAACACAGTTTGTGTCCTTGAGCTCCATAATCCACCCAGTCTAATCATTTGTTCAGGGTGAGGCTGCCCTAAAGCCTGCTGTCTGTCACTTCAATCACAGGTTACTGTGCCACTTGTCATCTGCAGTCAGGCCTGTTATTGAGAGGCTTTCCCTCAGGCCGCCTCTTTGTCTTTAGTGGCTCCATTAAATTAGAGTGACACCTGGCATGGATCTTCAGCTGTAATGGCCCCTCTTTTCATCCAATCGCTTTTATCACCCTAATAGACCTCTGATTAAATATTACAAACCTACATCTCCTTCTCTCTACATCGCTGAGCTGTGTGTGGGTTCGAAAGAAACAAGTCATTGGTTCATGAGACTTTAATGATATAGCAATTTAAAAGGACGTTTTCAAATAGGAATGAATAACATCAGGAAATAGCAGACTGTCTGCAATCCTGTCATATAGTAGTCATTGGATAAATTACTTTTGAAATTACATGAGCACTCTTATCACATTAAATGTATGGTTAGTGACTCCTGCACACTTGCCGTGTTGAGGTGGTGGTGGGAGGTGATATTTTTAACCTATCAGGAAATGGCAGTTACTGTGCAGAGAATTTGCTTCTATTCCTGGAAATAGAGGACTGCGTTGGAAAGGCCTTTTTGTGGCGGTTTACACGTACACATTGCCATATATAATGCATTTTATGCACCTTTGTTATGCAAAAGAGGCATGATGAAAAGAATTTCATCATTGAGTAATGGAATTCCAGCTGCCCCTCCTCCTCCCCGTGGTCACGGGTTTTGCTGGAGGTGCAGCTCTGCACACTGGCAGAAAATCCCCTCCACCCCAATCTCGTTGAGCTCTGACGTACTTGGCCTTTTGATATTTCATGTGCCTCTTCTATGCAACAGATGGATGGACAGGGAGATGCTAAGGGGGGATGTTCAGAGCTGGCAACCCCGTATTCAAACCAATTCATTTTCCTAGTAAACTGAGAAAGCTGTGGATGTGGAGGCGAGAGAAGAAACTACAGGATGTGCCTTTTGAATGAACCTGCTGTTTGGTACTCTGATGAAAGATATTAATTATTTACTTAGTATTTTGCTCACTGTACCAGAGCACATTTCCTGACCTTGCACATTTTAGCATATTTAACTACTTTTTTTGGTTCCACTTTTATTCATGAATGCTAATTCTGCAAGAATTGCAAACAGTTGTATTTTAACAGTGGACGCTTGCAAATGTTCTGCCCTTGCTCTGTTTGCTTAAGTGCTGCCTTGGGTGACAACATAACAATTAATAGCTGAAGAAATTATGTTGGAATTAGATGCATTACTGTTTTGTTAATATTACGTCTCTCTGTTGACTCTTTGTTGCCTTGGGTTGGTCAAGATCTTCCACGACAAGTTATCTGTAAGAAAATCCAAAGGATTCATCATGTTTTGTTCTCTGTATATTGCTGTCAAGTGGCCATAAACTCATAAATTGTTTAACAGAAACAAATGAATTGCATTAAAATTAAAAGCTAAATATGTCTGTAACAAATATATCAAGCCCAGATTTTTATTATAAGACAGGTTTGAAATATATCACAGCAAAAATGTGAAACCTTTTTTTTGTTCTGGTTTACAAACGTGGTTATAAACTTTGTTGTTATTTTACCTTGCATCCCACTACTATTATCTACTAGATAAACGTGACAGCTTCACGGGTACAGCTGAATTGCCACTGAAATGACATCCACCCACACATTGTCATTCATGTAATCATGTAGTGTTCTCCCTCCTTTCTAAAAAACCCCCCCCAAAAAAACATATAAAGCATATATTTCACCTCCCCTGGATGAATCCATAATGTTCATCCCACGCGCGTGTACATATATGACTGCCTGCCAGTAAAAAACACACATTACTCACAGACATACAGATAGCAGGTTTGTTTGGGATGAGCGCTTCAAATAAAGGTCTGATGCTCTCTTAATCTATCATTCACACAAAATTTCATTATTTTCATAGGACTGCAGGCGGCTGCATTTATCAGAGCTGTCACCTGGCTTTCTTCTGTACAAAGCATGTTTAATATGTTAAGCTAGAGCTAGAGTGCATGCATAAGAATACAAAACACACAAAGTCAAACCAAGAAAACTTCCACGAAACACAACACTTTTATTCATCTCATGTTCTGTGATTATTTCCAGCAGCTCAGAGCAAGAAAAGCTTTGGTATCTCAAAGGGAAGTGAAAATAAGGGGGAGGTAAGGCACAGTAAAGCTTAAATTGAGGCCATTACTGAGGGCAGTGAGGGAATAGTGTGTGGCTCAACTCAAAAAAAGCATAGGCAGAAAGAGTTTTAGATAGGTCAGATGAACACTGATGTCAGCTCCTATAAATCTCCGAGATGATCTAAAGCTACAGAACATTGAATTCCCACCCTCACCTGCCAATTAGTCAGGATGTCTCTCTTATATTTTATTGTTGAAGTGCTATCATTTGATGTTACTGTGCGTTTAAACCCTGTCTGGTATTTTTCTTTATCTGATTCAATATGAAAAAATAACTTCTGACATTTTAGAACAACTTTGAAACTGGTTTTCTTCCTGGCAGTTGAGGCAGCTGTGGCTAATTATCTGAGTTAATGGTAAGATGAGAAAAGATTCTTTGCTTCGCTGACATCAGATCCATCATCAGCTTGACAATAAGGCTTGGGTCGTGCAGCTGTGGGGATGTTTATGTATACAGATTATAGAAATGTGGAGCTGGTGTGAATGCCAGTGTATTACCCCCCCCCCCTTTGATTGAACTTTGAACCTCAGCTTCAAAGTTTTAATGAATTGTGTGACATTAGCTCTTACAGTATGCTTTGGGGCAGAATTGCCTTGGTAATGCCTTTTTGTCTAATGCTAATTGAATGGACTTTTAGACACAGTAGCTTGTTTTCCCTGTGGTAAGCAGGACATAAAAAATGGCATAGGAACAGGAGACAGCGCTCCACTTCTTAAATTAGGCCAGAAAAGCAGGCTTGTAGAGCTCAGTTGGATTTCGAAGAACTCAGGCACAGTATCGCTCTTCTATAGATGTTATTATACTCCTTGCAGTAATTCAGACAGAAATTGCCAATGTGGGAAAATGTTCGGTCACTTTAAGGTTAAATAGAGAGAAAAGGGGCATTCAGCAAATAAAATTCCCTCTTGTAAATGTGCATTTAGGGACAGGAAATGCACTCCTGTTGCATTGTTAAATTGTGCTGACTCTCAGTCTAGTTGATATTTCTGATTTGTCTGACAAAAGAAATACCTTGTTGCCAGTATAATGTCTCTGTTGATTACCCCGCAGCTATGTGATAAGACCCTAAAGCAGATAAAGACTGAATATGAGAAATGGCACAGCTAAACCATTATTCTCGCAATAACCATATCGTGCAATTCTATTCATATTTGTACAAATGCAAACCATGAATGCAATCATTTAAAATCTGTCACTTCACATTTTCTTTGTGCCTACAGGAAATAATTGAACTGGGAAGCCAGATTTCCTGTGTTGGAGGTCTGAATGAATGGACATAAATCTAGACTCCTGTGCCTCTCTGTTCTCTTTCTCCATCTCTGTATCACTCTCTATCACACATTTAAACACATTAGCCCCCCCCTCATATAACTCACAGAGAGAGGGAGAGGGAGAGAGAGAGCGAGAACATGTGTACAAATGAATCAGTGCTGTTTGTTGTACTGTTTCAGGCCCAAGCTGTTTCAAGTAGCGTATTTGAGAGAGCCGCAGATCATGCTTAGTAAGCTCACTCTCATTATATCAGACCCCGGGGAGAGAAAGGACCTCTCACTCCATACTATCAAAGCCATGGAGCTGCCTAAGAGGACATGCTTCACTGTGTAGAGAGGCTCTAGAGTACATACAAAAAGTAGCATGCTCAGCCCTCATCACCTCTCTCAGTGGGAAGCTGCCAACATTCAAGGTTTTGATCAAGCCTAGCCGTAATGGCTGTGGGTGACAGGCATACGAAACCATAGTTGTGGGAATAAATAGCTTGATTAGCATAATGCATCACCAACAAATTCAGTTTTCAGATTGCGTGAAAGAACTACTTTTTGCAGCATTCATATACCTCCTGGTATCATATTTCATAGGATAAACGTGCAATTATGTAAACAGGTTATTTACCTCTGCACCATTGGAAGGTAATATCATTTACAACCAGTGTGTGCCAGATACTCTGTCACTTTGTTGTCTGTATTTTTGGATGCTTTGAATAGGCTCTGCAGCACCCATTGTCCACCAAAAGCATATTTACGCTCTTTTCAGCAATCATAATTCATCTGACACTCAGAGCGCTTACCTCCAGAAATCCCAGCCATATTGATCCATCTGGAGCCGAGCGACATCGCTATAAACAGGCTAATCTAACATAAAAGCTGGCCTTTCAATGCCCCAGCCTGTTGAAACGATTTAGTTCTGCCTGGTAGCAATGAATAAATAAATAGATAAATGAGACACACAATCGCTTGCCCGATCCTGCAGTGCACCCCAACCGCATGTGACTGGAGGCAACAGCTCTGAGATAGGAGATTATTTGGAATAATACCCCTTTATATTTTGCAGGTCTTCAGCACTGCAGGGCTGGGATTGGGGATGACAGAGAATTGAGGATAGCTATTATCAGTCAAACTCCTGTCTTCTCCCTGCCTCCACCTGCACCTGGCATCTGAACTTTTGTGATCTTTTGCTATACTCACGTGTCATTAATTGCTCCTCTGGCTTACCACTAAAATACTGTGTGATGATTATAAAGGGAAGGACTGTTTCACCTGAATACTAGCCGCGCCAGACTTGCCACTTACCTCTGCTTTCCCCTTTCCATTCTCCTTTCACACCCTGCCTTGTTCCTGCTTGACCGGCTGCCAGTAGGCTGAGGTTAGTGCCATAGGAGTAGTGGGGGGGCTCAGACACCCTTACATCTGTCTGCATTACAGCAATTCATTTTAACCTTCAGCAGCCCTTGCCAGATGCTCTCACAGCACCTACTGGGCAGTTTTTGCACTTAGAATGCACCAGTGCAGTATGTAAAATTACATCAACAGTGTTATACAGATACATGTAATCCTTTACAGAACACATATGGTTTAAGGGGAGGCAGGGGAAAGAGCTTTGAGATTTCCTTTGAGATTTGTTGAATTAAAAAACATATTTTTAAATTATTTTTGAATTATTTTATTTGATGAATTCTTTAAACCCACAGCTGAGTTTCCCTCCTCTCTTTGGCCATTATTAATTCATTGACATTTTGCCAGGATGGAAACTATCAGGGTGTTGAGGTGTGGATATGTGATTGCCTGCAGTGAACAGACTGATGTTTAATTTGGGAAAAACAGAGTGTGGTTCCTCTCACCATTTTCTATCCCCTTGTAGTAATGAACTGTGGTGTTTTTCGGTTGAGTGGATTTAGGAAACGTTTCTATCCCATTTAACCCCGCACCACATTAATGTGAAACGTAGTCAGTGATGTGGTTTTCGGTGCAGGAAGTTAACCATAGAGTGAGAAAACAACACCATCCCTCTTAGATACCATGGTTCTGTTGACAGACTTATCTGCACTTGGTACAATCAATCTTAGAGAGCATTAAGAATGTTGATCAGTGGTAATCCACAGTCCTCCCTCAAATCAGACTGAATCTTTTCATCCTTAATTCTTATTGAACAGTAATTAAACCCTCAGTGAGACTTTCCTGTGCAATATGTGCCCAGTCTGAGTCCGTATCCACCAACTCTGTTTTTCCCTTTTCTCTTCCAACACTATACCATATCGTAATTCCAAAGGCTGTTATATAAAGAATTCACAGTCGCATTTTGATTATGAATATTATGTCATCTCCCTCTATACTCTGATAAACAGATGTAAGAATGTAAACATTTTGAATTATACATTAAAATGTCAGGATGCCCGCACTGTGTATGTGAGCGAGCAAGGCTACAAATTGCAGGAGATATTTATCATTTGCTTTAAGTATTTGGATGACTTCCTCATCCGTAATACATAGTTTCTCATTACGTTTTCCTTCTCTGACAAACTAATCATAATTAGATACCTAATCATGCATTTTATTCTTAGCCCTGTAGGATTTAGTTGCATTTCATTTATACAACTAAAATGGTTTCCCACAATAATTGTCACCCCTCATAAAACAAGAAATACCACTACAAATGACTAAGTATAGCCTCATCACATAATGGGTCAATGATAGATTTCTATCTTAGAGGGTTTTGGAAGTCTAATGCTACTTTGCAGTAGCAAGTAATTGGGAACTTCCAAGACACCTGTTGATTGAAGTCTTGGTATTGATTCAACAGAATATTTTGGGTAATGTGTTCCATAAAGAGCAGAGCTGTTCCTGCCACAGTTCTAGCAGCGAGCTGGTAGCCTCTAGCAGGACTCCTGCTTCCTGGACTGACTGCGACCAACACCAAAAAAATCTCTGGTCACTAGACTTGAGAAGGAATTGTTCCGGCAGAACACAAAGAGGCATAGTGTGTCCTTCTTGTATCTGAACTGTACCTGAATTGTAGTTTGACTGGCATAGATCAGTTACATTAGCAAAATGAAAACGTGTGAGTCTGTGTCTTTGGAAAACAGGCCAACTTCTGACTCCTGGCACATTCTAGTCCCCTGTTACTTCCAGCGCAATTAATGATCTTGCTTACAACATTAGCGCTACAATCATGAAAAATTGTGCAGAAGCACCAAGTCCCCCAACATATTGAGTTCAATTCATCAAGGGCTTCATGCTCACTGGCGATGTCAAACTTGGTCGCAGCATTATTGAGTGCTTTGGTAATCAAGTACCTGCCATGAGCTCCCAGGAGTAATTATCTTTTTGAACATACAGTTCACAAAGAGATATGATTTGTCTTGAGATTTAGCAAATGACTCATCTTGTTTGGATTTTTACAGCATATCAGCCTCTCAGAGAAAGTAAAACTCAAAAATCTGTAAAATGTCTTTGTTAATTCATTGTTTTGTCAGCGTATGGGCAATTGTATCTGTGACTAGAATTTTAACTTTCTCTACGACACAAGTGCACAACTTCTAAAGGATGTCTGTAAGACGAACATATGAACAGGAGCAGTAATCCTCTTTTGAGACTCGCTGTCTTTTTCTCATCGGCAGACAGACACATCAAGGTAAACCATGGGTCAGACAACCAGTGTGGTATCCTGGGAATTCAACACTTGAGGGTTTTTACACATTTGAGATCCTAATATCATTCTTTCTCTATCTATTGAAACTTGAAAACATGTGACGGTCATGTCAAGGAGCCATTCTTTATGACTGCAGACTGTAAAAATTCAAGGTTGCAGAGATTGTATGCCATGCTGTCTATCACTTCATACCATTTCAGAAGTGATTACACATCAAAAAGCCATACGTTAGAGTTGTAGCCTATCGAAATTAATATTAGGGAGGGGGAAGTATAGTGTTGCAAAGTTCAGTGGGATTCAGATTGAGTTAGACTTTGACAGACAAAAAGCAGGGTGTATGAGTGTCTTCAAGACAGGGATCATCAATCAACAGACAGCTCTCCTTGGCATTGTAAATCACTGCAGTGCCGAGGGCATCATCTGTCCCCACCTCGAAATTTCCGACAAAGTATTTAGCGTTTGATAGCACTGCTTTTTACAGATGGTGTACACAACCAATATGTACCAATTGTTTTGTTTATTTGCATCATTAACAATCATACACATTCGTTGGTCTCCCAGCACTGTAGCACGTAAACACAGGACATGAACACCAGTTTGCCCATCTATTGTCATCAGCAGACAAGCCTGTGGATGTTTATCCTACACCAGAAAGAATATTCAGTAGCACATTAAAAAAAAAAAACTGACTCATTAAAAATAACAAGAAAAACAAAATAACAAATTCAATTACAAACCAACATCAGTGCAAATGTGTAGCATATACAGTATGCTTCTGCAAATACTGATACTGTATGATCACATTGGGAGGGAGTGCTTAGCAGTTCAGAGTGCACAGGGTTTTTAACAGAGAGAAGTAAATGTCCATAAGATAAACAGCTTCTAACACTGAATCAATCGTTGATTTTTTTTTGTGCTGTAAACTAAACCAAAGCGCAAGAACAATTAGTAGTACACGTCAGATGAATTGGAACCGTAGGTACTGCAATGAAGGCAGATTCCAAGAGAAAACCAAATGAAATCTTTCACTCTATCTTGTACTCGTGAATGGTGATCACTCTAAGTTAATTTTCACTGTAAACATAAGGACACTGATCTAAATGATACCTCAGTGGAGTGACTGATATGAGTGTAGGTGCAGAGCAACATGCTACTGAGAGATTCTGTAGGGGTTATGTGTCGCATTATATCTAGTGCTTCCTAATCTAAGACCCCCTCAAGCCCTCTCTAAGTGTCCTGTTACTAGATTCAAGGTATCAAAAAGCTGCAGATTCAATTGAAACCACTCAAATACGAATGCGTACTGGGTATCACACAATACAACAGGACAAACAGTGTTTTTGACCAAAACCATGGCTTGAAATGTTGCTTTGAGTATCATACAGCCTTTTTGTCTTCCATTACAATGCTGATGGTCCTGACAGAGTCGTGACAGGAAAGGCTTATCGCAGAATATAGAATGTGAAGTATTGCTGCCCTATATGTGCATTCTATGCAAGCATAGACATAATAAACATACTGTAGCATATTCATCATATAAGATATCTTTGTGGCCAGCGTCGGCCACAATTGTGGCGTCATATACATTTCAGAATTTACATATATTCATATATACATGCACATTTAGTGCAAGATATTTTTAATCTTTTAGGACTTTTGTTCATCCACATATTTCGACAATCCAACATCTTGAAATAGATTTGGTCCTACTGAAGTGGACCATTTACTACATCAAAACCACATAATACCCTTTCACAGGTCTGAGATCAGATTTTTTTTTTTTTTTGCACATTAGTGACAAAAATAAATAACAGAAGGTGACACTATGCACAAAGTGACAATTTTCTAATTTCCATAAGTGCATTGAAAATTAGTTAAATATGTGCACAGAGCTTGTCAAGCGTAGAAGATGAGCTCAGGAATCTGTCCCCCCTGCACCCCTGTGCCGTTAGTGCTGTCTGAGGAGCACTGGAACTGAAATGTCACTTTCCCACACTGCACCTCTGTCATCCCTTCCTGTCCAAAGTAGCTCAGCTCATTTCCATCCAGAACCACACTGGCAGTGTAGAATGTATCAGGCTCAATCTGGACTGGATACTCAAACCACACCGGGAAGGTGTTGCTGGAACCATCAGAGAAGTATTTGCTGAGGTTTTGTCCCAGCAGTACCCCTTGACGTTTCAACTCAATCTTGGCACTGTACTCTGCTGAGCCACAGCTAGATCCGTACAGTCCAAACCCAGCGATGAAAACTCTTTTATCCACTGCAAACTGTATACTGTCACAGCGGCCCCGATAGCGCCACTGATTGCTTCTGTAGGCACAGGACTGGAATCTGTGGCAGCGCTGGGGTGTCAGGCCCTTCCTGGGCTGACTGACAAACTGCAGCTCAGGTTTCTTGGCTGCTGTGTACCACAGGAAGATGTCATTGGTCTCATTAAGCGTCAACACGCCCGACTGGGCTGCTCCATTGGCAAAATCATCCAGAGCCATTGTAGGGATACGTATCAGGTACATGGCCTTGCCCAAAACCTTACGTTTGTTGTCAGTCGAAGAGGTGAGCTCCTGTCTCTGGCACTCAGCCTCAGCCCAGCTGAGGGCCGCCTCAAATACCACTATCTCTTTAGCGTTGAGTGTCTCTCGCTGTAGGATACTCTCCAGGGTCTGGGCGTCGATGTCACAGAAGCCCTCCGAGCGTAACGCCAGCTCAGCCTGGGCATCAATCACCTCCCAGCAGCGCTGTGTCAGCTCTGGCTCCTCGAACAGGCAGCTCTGGGAAAGCAACACGCAGGCATTCTTTGCACTCAGGCTGGTCTCCAGGAAGTTGACGCAGGCACGTGCCAGGTGAGGGACAATGTACTTCTTGGCAGCATAAAGAGTGGCCAACACTGTGTCAGCACTCAGGTCAATCTCATCACAGTAAATGTACCTGTTGACGTAAAAATGTGACTTTTCAGTTTTATAGACAACAGATCAAACAGCAAAAAAATTACATGCAAAGCGACATGGTGTAAACATGTTTGATATACACCAATCAGTCACAACTATAAAAACGGTAACTGATTTTAAGGTTGTGGCTGATCGGTGTATAAATATAATATAAATATACTAAAAATTACTTCATTTGAAGGTTTTTGATGATTATGGTCAAAACTGACATTACATTGATATTAAAGTATTTAAGGGTCACTGTATCTGTTCAAAACCATGTTGGAAGACAATGAAACGGGATCTTAAACAGAGTGAAATCACTGTGCAATCTAATCAAACCGGCCAACGAAATAGTGTTCCTCCTACACCCTCATCTACCACCTACTGTAGCTTGCCTGCAAGGACACAGAAGACAAAACTCATGTATAAAAGTTATGGAGGAACTGCAAGGGGGAGGTAGAGAACATTATGAACTGATTCAGCATGAGAAGTGGAATGTATAATGAAATGAAAATAGACAGATACAGATTCAATCTCTGAGATACAGGAAGAAACTCTTTATTTCATTTGTATGGCAGGATAAGTGCTAAACACTTTTGTCCAAGCTGTGTCAGAGATTTTTTCACCAACATCAAATTGAAATAGCAGCTATGTATAGAGATGTCGTTATATGTTTAAAGGAGGCTTTAGATCACAAGAACGGGGCCAGTCACAGGAAGTACACAGTGTTGAAGAGTTTAGACAGAAGAGAATCCTTACTTCAACATTGCCAGAAACGCTGCTGGTTCCACATCTGGAATATGGATTTCATCCTTGTTTTCAGCCAGTTCACCATAAAACATGGCGTGGAACACTGAGCTGCCCACAGCCAAAACATACTGATGGAAGAAAAAGAGAAAAAAAAACAGAATGACAGAGGGAAAAGAGAAAAGAAAATGTGCCATAGTTTGCCTGTGATTTCACTGGAAACCCCAGGACATGTAGTAACATCTGGAAAAACAGAAATATTATTTGAAATGGGAGTTGCACTTAATCCAGTTATTTCACATGTAGCTCTTTCTTTTTACATAAAAACACAAATCTCTTTGTGGATATTGAACAATGCTTCAATTCTAATCACTGAAGAGATTGACCCTGTTGAGTCTCTCACGTAATGAGCAGTACTCAGCCAGTTACTATTTCCCTCGAGGACAGGGAGGCAGATTTATAATGAACAAGATTGCCTCTGATAAAAAAAAAAAAAATAAATAAAAAAAAAACAGGAAATCCTAGTAACACAACTGAATGGAGTGCAACAAAAGTTCAGTTTACTGAAATTAATCACTTATCTGAGCTTCTGATGAAATCGGATGCAACACAAGGCTTCTAATAATTTCTGTAATAATCACTGTATACAAGACTGTGAATCCTGTAATTATACTCATGCACATTTCATGTTTTAGGTCGTTGTGCGCATTTCTGTGTTGTGTGTGTGTGTGTGTGTGTGTGTGTGTGTGTGTGTGTGTGTGCGCACCATAAGTATGTGTAGGAGAGTATGTGGGTGGTATAAATTTTCTCAAAAAAGGCACACAGACCATCTCTAAAGTGATCAAATTGCAGTGAACCCATTCTAAAATAAAGCTTGAAAATATGAGTTTCTGAAAACCATGCTGTTATTGTTGTTACACACTGGAATTCATGTCTCAGTTGAAAAACAGTAGCTCTTTCATGTGGATTTAGAGACTAATATTTAAATAATGCTCATTAGAATAAGATTAGCCCCACCTCTTGACCCAGTGTATTTTATAAATGTACACATAAATTTACCTACTGGCTGCATCTTCCATCTTGGACAGAGGGATGCAACTTTGTTATCTGACTTCCTGCCAAATGGACACAAGAAAGATTGGGGCGCTGTATGTCAATATACCCCATTGGCATAATGTCATGGCATAAATGCTATCAAGTCATCCACAATGTCCTTCCATAACTGCTTTCTATAAATGCACAAAGGGCACTCTAGCTCCCAATCATGGATAATACATGTGCTTAATGTGATGTGCTTTTAGATGAGGCACATGGTCTAGGCAACTATAAAGCTTAATCAGTCATTTATGTGAACATCTTGAAATAGCAAAGAAGTCAGAGGATGTCGATCTTCTGGTTACTATTGGGATAAACAGGTTGAATATGGGCCCAATAATGATAATCAGTGCCATTTATTGTAGATTCATTATACTGCCATTCCAAAATTCAAAAGCTAATCAAGTAAATGAGTGCAAAAGTATTTCTAGGGGGTGAGATGCAGAGTTGAATGAACCCTTCTGAGTGCCCTGTCATTGTAACTGTGTTCTGTTCGATGTGTTTGATTAAAAGTTGAGTAATTGCAGAACAGTTTTTGAAAGCTGAGCTAAAGCAGAGACAAAGGCGATCCATCCTGTGTGAGATGACTGCTGAAGAGGATATCCCTTCGTCCTTCGCTCACTCCATCGCTTCTATCTTTCAGCCTCATTTACATAAATAATTGAAGACTGTCTCGAAAAGACACATGGTGCAGAAGTGAGAGTGGCGCACAAAGGATTTCAGTTCCATTACAGCTGGCAATGAGGAAGATTATTTTTATGCTGATATGATATGAACAACACTGGCCCGAGCGTTTGTTAATTTCCTCCTTGCTACTGTGATTTTACTGGTTGATGAAATTCTTACTCTGTGTCCTGGCAGCCGCTGCGTTCTTCCAGGCTGACCCACCATAAAGTGAACATCTGCCATCAGCTCATTGTTGAACATTACTGAATTTCTAAAAAGGGAAAGAAGCACACACACACAAAAAAACATTAGAAAAGGAATTTTACATATATTACTTTGTACATTTGTTTTAGAAGAGAAGAAGGTAAGACACAAAAAGCATATCTTGAAATTATTAGGGTGAGATTAAGGAGGATCAATGCACATAAAATCATTTTTATGTATTTTATGTAAATAATAAAACTCATACTAAATCGAGGCCAGAGTCTTTAGCTGAAATTCAAGCAAAAATAGTAACTTACACGTGTACTGTATTTATCTTTTCTGCTACTCTAAAAAGAAGAGTTTTATGATTGTATAAAGTGTCCCAATTTCTTCAGGCAAGATTGAAGACATTTTGTTGGTTGAAAAGTCTTACATAGCAAACACACAAAAATGTTTTCATAGCTAAATCCTTTTTCAACTTAAACTCTTTATATCTCCATAAAGACAGACAAATGAGACAATGAAGTGGATGGAAAACCCCCACTGTGAAAGAATGGGACAACAATAAAGCTGCGTTCATATATTATTGAGTAGTGGAACATGTCACAGGGGTGGGTAAACAGCCCCATGATGTTCTGGAGAGACAACAAAGCCAGGTCGGAAAGCACACATTTTGCTCTGGACAGCTGGGGTCTTTTACTGATAGGCCAAGGTAAATATTTTGCTTTTAATACAGAGCAGCCTCTGCCTGTTGTGCATATCAAACGCACCCGGTGCCTGTCCACCCTCTGTTATGTCAGAGCGGCAGAGTCTGCAGGAGCAGGACAGAGTGTAAAAAGAGATACCCCCATCAGATTAAGGGCAGGGCAGAGGGAACACCCACCCACACACACACACACACACACACACACACACACACACACACACACACACACACACACACACACACACACACACACAAACTCACTCAGACCTCCATATGCATGAGTAATTACCTTAACTGAGTGTTTAGAGATACATTTTTAAATTTAATGGAGGTTCTGTTCAGAAAATTGGCAGTTAAAATACAGTTGAACTCTGTTGAACTTTTGGAGAAATTTTCAGATTAAAAGTTCAAGTTCATCTTCCCTGAATGTAATGTTGATGAAAAATGTTGGGATCAACGGTAATGATTTCTAGTGCTTGCAGAGGTTTGCTGGTTGTACCTACCTTTCTCTTATAGTGGAGTAGAGTCCCTGCCAGTTACAGTTCTGTATGGTGTTGTTGTTGTTGAGGTTCTGCTGCTGGTACAGTTGCACTGTGGTGGTGGATGCTGGCTTTTTGGTGGGAAAAATGTCCGCTGCCATCTTCTTCTTCTTCTTGCTCCTCAGAGTGATTATCTCATAACAGACTGGGGGCAGCTTGGAGCTGCCACTAGCATTCCCTTTCTTGGAGCTTTTACTTGACTTGCTTTTCACTGACTCGGGAAGCATTAAGAAGAAAGTCAGACATTTCATGTTCCTTCCCTTGGCATCGACCATGAGTGTGTTCAACTGCCGAGCAGTAGGAGTGCATGCAGAGAAGACATTCACCAGGAGCAGGCAGGTGCAAGGGAGGACCGAAGGGAGACTTGCGGAGGAGGACAGTAGAGACCTGAGCTGCACTCAGCAGTGCAGTAGTCAGAAATCCTGTATGAGGTTTCACCTTTTGGGAACTAACAGGATAACTCTCTTGTTTTACTTGGTTTCTTCACTCCTCTGAAAAGGCAGGTTCAGACTGGTGATCCGAATGTACTTTCCCTGTGTGAAGTTTGATCAGCTGACAGAGTTCTCAGGGTTTCCATCCCTTCTTGTCCAGAGTGATGTGGTCAGCTCTTCAGATCACTTCTTTTTGTCCTCTGCTCCCTTGCCTCTCTCACTGACTGCTCTGCTGAGGGTTGGCCTGACAGCCCCAGATTTAGTACAGCTGCAGTGGTCCTCATGCGGGCAGCGGCGTTTACTCAGTTCCTTTCATTTCCCACTCTTACTCCTTCTTTGCTTCTCTCAGTCTCTCTTCATCTGAGGCTTAACCTTTTTCTCTCCAGCACTTGGTCTTTTTTTCTCCCCTCCCTCTCCTCCATGGAGCAGTCATCTGCAGGATGCTGTAGCCGTGGATGCTGTGTTTCTCTGCTCCGCTACTCGTTCTGCTGACTACAGAGGTTGAATGGGAGAGTGCGGAGGAGATTGAGAACCCCCCCCGCCCCTCACAGCACAGTAAACGGCTCTCTCCGGAGCTCAGCCAATGGCAGCGCACAGCATTTATGATTGGCTAATGCAGCCTAGTGCAACACATACTTGAATATGCAATAGTCAATGTCTCAATTAAAGTGACAGCCATGCTCCGTAAGAATGATATACTTATCTACAGTTTTACTTTCTCTGAAACGACAGAATTCAGTTTGCACTACAACAAACTTAGACCCCATGCTGTAATTCAAAAGGGCAATGCAAATTCACATGTTCTTTTTAAGGGCAGAATTTGCTTAATTCATGCATCCTCTGACAGTCATGTTTCTTTTTTAACGAGTTTTTCATAAATGTATACAAACAGTTGAATTTGCAATTCATCATTCTTTGCTGCTGTGATTGGATTTCTGAACTCTAAACCTTTTTAGATGCAAGTCCAGATAAGATTTACAGCAAAAACATTAATGTCCAAATGAACATCACACACACAATACACAAGCTATTCTTATACTATTAAATTAACGTAGCATATTGCAATGTGCTAATATTACCGTACCTTTAAATACAGTGTTTCCAATTTGAATTAACATCCAGGTTTTCCATTTCAAATTCATGAAACTGCTGTGTAATACCATAGACTTTTCTCAGTGACTTCCTTTTGAAAAACCAGCTGCTTCCAGTCCAAATGCAGAATATGTGCTTGTACCTAAGCTTTCTTGTTAAGTCATCTCTTCAGGAGAGTACATGGGGCTATAAATGTAATGCACTCTTAGCACAATGTATAATACATACAGTTCCTTTGCTCTTCTTGTCTAGTTGGGCCTGTGCACAGTGGGTATTCTATTTAAAGTGCTGGGATGATTTAGGTTTTTGGTGGTGGTGCTTTAAAATGTTATGAAATGCTGTCATATTTGACCAACGAGTATTTTAGTGTTTTATGTCTCTTATGTCATGGAGTTTTGTTAATATTACTACTGCTATAGTGTACCTTGCATTGGTAATAACATTGTTTTAAGTAGGACTATCACTACTGTTAATAGTAACAGTAATTATTTATTTGTGCATTATATCATATTATATTTGTAATACTGAAAATCAAACTGACAAAAAGAGCAGAATGATGTGAATAGATTTAATTGAGAAAGTCTTCCTTGAGCCATCGTCAAAATATTGATTTTTTTCCATAAACCCTAATTAACTGTCTTAGTGTTTGCTACACTGAGGAGCGTTAGCCCACTAAGCCCCCCCATACAGTGTATGCTGTAGAACAGAGACATTTGCTATGGTAACATGGAGCCAACATTACAGGACACCATACTCTCAAATTGTAGGCCACTAGAGATGTTACCTTGGTAACCACATCCGCAAGCAACAGCGGGATAGAGATGTAGATTACAGACATAAAGACAATGGTGATAGTAAAAGAGAAGTCCTAATATTACCCTGCAGCTTTGAACAATGATTTATTTCCCTGTGAACCAAAAGCAGTCTTAATTTAGTTATATATTTGTGCTGTGAAATTTCTGTTATTTTACAGTGACCCGCCACCCTTACTAGCCACTGAACTGAAACTGTAATGTTTAAAAAGCAACACTGATAACCGGTGACAGAGTAAACATGTTAAACCAACAGTTCTGTGATTTATCTGGCATTGTGGTCTAGCAGCCCATATGATAAATAGGATGTCATTCTACGTTACCCTAAGTGGCTTCCTGCTTTCTTTAAATGCATTTTCTCTCCATTCATCAGCAGAAAATGTAATCTTGTTATTCGCACATCCAGGGGTAGGAGTGAGAAGAGGAAGTAATGATGGTGTTGTCACCGTGTCAACATCACCTTTGTCTCACACTGTGTCATCACGCAGTCACACATTTTCACAGAAAAGGAAAACATTAGCACAACTGTAGTAGTACAGCATTCAGCATTATGGTCAACAAAGGCGGCCGGTCATCATTTAATCATCGATGATAAAACAATGTAGAAATTAACACAAATACAAACTGAGTGTGTGTGTGTGTGCGAAAATTAAAGAAGTATTTATTAACCATTTTGATACAGACAAAGCTCGGCATATCTCAACTGCCATTCTTTTATGATTTTGAGATAATTGCACTAAAACTGTGAACACTAAGATATTAGATCATTTTATTTTCTGACCAAATTATACAGTTTAAACATCTCCCTCATATTTCGCTGCCCGGCCGTACTTCAACCTCTATTAATTTCAAATGGTGAAGTTAAGAAGCCGCAGAAATCCTGCTTCTTGACGACAGTACTCAGTGCAGCACCTTTATCTTGAAAGTAGTTATACCAGGACAGCTTCATATTTTTAAGAAGTAACTGCCGTCGGAGCAAAATACTTACAAGCCAGAAAAGGTGGAAAAAGTGAAAATAGTCACGTACCTCAAATAAATAAAGTTACCCTGTATCTCATACTCTATAGCATATACTGTTTCTATTTTTTGTCAACAAGTTCAAGGAGTTTCCATTAAGTAAGTATTGTGTACAAAAAGATTACACAATGTATTTCAAGATTAATGCATAATGGCTAATACATAAATAATTCTATAATTATACGTGATAATGATATTTACTGCATGTTCTCTTTGGAATAAAAAAATGTGCATTAGTGGCTTTTAGGCAGTGCATTGTAATGACTGGCCTGTGCTCAATTTGAAATTCAAAAAAAATTGAAGCGCTGGTAGTACTTTTTCAGAGTAAAAAAGCCTTTTAGTGATCAAAAGAGGTGCCATCTTATTTGAGTTTGGTAGTAAGATCTTCCTATTTACCCTGAAACCCACTGATTACTGAAGTCAGTAGTTTCGTTGTGGAGGTGACTGCTTGCCATTCTTAGTTTGAGCATAGACATGCGGCCCTGTGTAGTGGCAGAACTCTTCTGCAGAGGAACACCTGCTGAGAGGCTTGGCTGAGAACAGTGGAAGAGAGAGGAGGCTGGGAAGTGAACTGTGATGGAGGCCTGGCACACAGAGACAGACACAGGATCCAGCAGCTCGTCCAGTGTTCACCCCCAACCCCCCGCAGCCGCCTGCCCCCTCATCCACCACAATTAAAGCAGGCAAGGACACCTGACAGGTGGAAGAGGGCGGAAGTGATGGCGTCTGCCCAGAGACGTGTCTTAGAACTCCGGAAAAAGAGAAGTGTGAGTCGGATGCCGGCAGTCATGTCCAGGAACACTGTTTTGTTTGTGTGTGTATGCATGTGTGTGTGTGTGTGTGTGTGTGTGTGTGTGTGTGAAAGTGAATGTCCATATGCAAGTTAATGTGTTTATAAAACTGAAACTTGTGCTTTAGCCAGACTCTCTTCCTGACACTGGTCTGTGTCTCCATTTTTCTTTTCTTCACATTTATATGGACCATCACAGCAGTAGTTTTGCGAGTCATCTCAGATTTAGCCATAATCAACTTGTCAAAACTTGAATTGAATAACAAGTTTTATCAATGACGAAATGAGCATTTAATTAGAAAAACCAATCATATTTTGTTCAACATGAATTACTAAAAATGTCTTGTCCAACAAATGGCCTAACACCATAGATGAAACGATAGCCTCTCCTTCGGCTTACAATCAATATGTCACAGTCAGAAGATGTATGGGGGTAATTCTACTTGCCTAGAGAGCACAGAAAAGCCAGACAATGTAGGATGGCTGCAAGAGCCATGAGCTTCTCTGGATTACACGCACAAGAGCAGCCATTTTAACATACGGTAGACACATTTAGCCAACACATACACTATCTTATTTTTCTTTGCTTCTGTCCATGTATGTATGTGTCTGTCTGTCTATCTTGCAGCTGTGTATAAGCACGTGCGTATCTGTGTATGAGTGTTTGTGCTTACATGTGCTGCTTAGTACGTGGACACGGTAATGACAGTGTAGAGAAAACCTTATAACCCTGGCCCACATGTTCACACGCTGACTCCCACACACTTTCTACCATTGCTCACTTATCTCCCTCTCTCTGCATACAGAACTTGATAGCCATCATTTTCAGTGTGGCTAAATGGTTTGCGCGTGGTATGAGGTGGTCTTTGCAAATGTATTACATATTCTGCCCTGTGGTTAATTCAGTTTATTTGTTTGAGCATAGTTTGGTGCCGTCCCGAAGGAATCACAGTTTTTTGTGGTAGAGGAGCTAGTGTAGACAATTGACTTTGGGAGTTATTGTCTGAGCCTGGTCTTGGTTTGTATGTGCATAACAGCTAATTGGTACTTCACCTTTTAACTCCATATTTACAGCATGCAACTAAACTGAGTACACCCCTGTGCAATGTTGCTAAAATGTTAAAAGATTCAAAACTGTATCATCTTACAATGATTCTATTAACTTTAAGTGTAAGTGTAGTGTGTTGATCTTATCTATAATGAGAAACAAACCGGTTAGATAGACTACAGTGAAAATATAGGCCGCAAGGTACAACCTCAATGTAACTAAAGTCAGTTTATTTGTGATCACTGCAACAAATTTGATTACAGCTGTGATTTCCAGTTAAGGCTAATTGCATGAACAAAGTTATAAATTAAGCTGTGAGACATCATAAAGATGGGGGAGGGTACAAGAGCATTAGTAGGCTACTGAAGATAAGCCAACCACTAACCAACCAAAGTTGCAGCAGTATTTAGAAAGTATAGGTGTAGCCATACTACCAATAACAGAAGGCGCAGTGGCCTTCTGTTATCCTCATTTTAACATAGTGATGTTATCCTCATTTTTAACAGTATCTTGTCTCCCCCTCTCTATGAAGGAAAGGTTTTCACTCCACCTTTGAGTGTGACCATTCAGATCAGGTATAAACACTTTTGATTTCTGATATGCTCAGACAACTTGTCGTACGAATCACTTCTTTTCTAGTATAACTCAGCATTAATCATCCTAACAGGGTCATGTCAGAATGTCATAACTGTCAGAATTTTCCCTTATCATACTGCACTCTATGTACTACTAGAGCTTACAGTTATTGATACAGTATAAGAAAATAGTGCTTCTTAATTAAGTAGGTGGTCAGCAGTCCACTGATGAAAACCAAGTGATGAATTGCATCAGATGGTAGTGGTAGGGAGTAAACTAGTTTTTTTAAGTTGTGGTACATGAGGGTGTGGTAGAGGTCATGAATCTGAATCAAGTTTCCTTGTATTATGCATGTAGTATCGGAGAAGCCGTACTACCACTAACAGAGGGCGCAGTGGGCTTCCTTGAAAAACGATGCCACGCACAATTCCCTATTTACGCACCCTTGCATTGAAAAACAGACGAGTAAGTGCTTTTGACTTGGCACAAAGATTATCTTTGGAAATTGATGTTTCAATTACTGATGAGACAATGTGAAGGACATAGCATGAATTGAAGCTCCACAGTCAGAATCCAAGAAGAAAACCATCACCCACAAAACTGCACAAAACCAGATTAATCTTTGCCAAAGAACATGAAAAGAAGCCTGATTAATCTTGGCAGTACGTTCTTTGGTCAGATGAAAGCAAAATAAAGTCTGAATCAGATGGGGTCTAACATGTTTGGTTTGGACCTGGCCAGGACTACCACAGTGACTGCATAGTGCCGACCGTGGATTCATTTTTTTGAGCTTTGCTAAAAACAAATAAAAACTATATGTACTGGAAAGGAATTACAATTACTTCAGAATTTAGCATTATTGACCATGGTTGTATTCAGTTTTGTTGTATACTGTGTACTGAGAGACATACCTTTGAGTGTGACCATTCAGATAAGGTATAGACACTTTTGATTTCTGATATGCTCAGACAACATGTCGTACGTATCATACTGCACTCTATGTACTACTAGAGATTACAACTACTGATGCCTTACAGGAAAAGGATGCTCCTTTAATTTAGCTGGTGATTATGTTGGCTTTTAGTCTGGGACATGTAGCTTTACATCAAGTGGCAAATTTACCATTGTTGTCTCTTATAACTTGCATGTGTGAGAACAGAAGGCTTGAGAGGCATAGCAATAGTAATTAAGTGGGTGGTCAGCATCCAGCTGATGAAGACCCAGTGGTGAATTGCATCAGATGGTAGTGTTAGGTAGTAAACAAGTTTTTTTAAGTTGTGGTACATGAGGGTGTGGTAGAGGTCATGAATCTGAATCAGATTTTCTTGTATTATGCAGAAGGATGGGGACATCAGGTCAAAATGACACCTGTCCACAATATCTGACCTAGAAGCCTTCAATTGAGACAAAATCCACTCATCACTGGCAGAATCTAGTGATGCCGAGCAAAGGATGGAGGCTTTCTTGTTCTCTTTTGCAATGGTTCAGCACACAGGAACAAGCAGGCCACAGAGACCGGAGCACCTGCTGTTACAGAAGTGACAGCTCAAAGAGGTAACGGAAAATGACTTTTAGTTTCTGATTTTTGAACCTCAGAAAGGTTCTGGTAAACCATTGAAGGAGGGAGGATATTGCTCAGTGGAGATGAGGAAAATGCTGAAATTTGTCTGGGGCCATTTTTAAAGGGTGAAAAGGACACTTTCAACAAATCCTGACAAACAATGCCTTCTACTCAGTAGGCGGTGCTGTAGTCTGGAGTGACTGAAAAGCCCTCTGTGAATAGCATTCAGTGTTACCAGGAATATCTACCAGTGTGGACTATCATTGGGGATTTTTCAGTGAATTCGGTCTTGATCAAGATCAAGATTATATGTGATTATTACATATTAGAGTCCCACATAGGTAATACTAGGATCTGTCTTATCCTCTTTCTAATTCAAATACCATCAAGATCAATATGTGAGTCATAAATTATAAACACTTTTGGAGGCAAGATATGCTTCTTCGCTAATTTATAAGTGTAATAAAACACTACTTTATGAGCCCATAATGTTCAATAAAATCACTGACGTGGAATGTACTAAATTATATAACCAACATTCATTGTCCTGCAATACTACTCTGTTCTGGACACAGCTTATCGCCTTTACATTGATCACTTAGGCAGCACTGAGGCACTGAGGTTGCAAAGCTCGGCAGTGGAAATATTGAATGTTCTGCTGACATGAGTTTTGATGTCAGGCTAGGTGTTCCCTGAGATTTCCACAAAGAGAAGCTACTGAAGTATAGGTGCTGGGGCAACTAGAGGGAGCTACCCAGCACTTATTACACTCTGGTTTAGAATATTCAGCTTTCAGTAAAGCTTATTCAAAGTTGGTGCCAGTTCAATTTCAGCTCCAGTCAAATACTGTATTTATATGCCTTAAGCTTACATGCTTATAATCATATCATTGGGGTTGGGGAGGTGGTGGGCTCTACGTCCCCACCCCCATGAGCTTCCAAGACCTCTGCTCGCTCAGCACCAGATTTCACAGACTTTCTAGACTTGTAGTCATCTCACCTACATAAACTGCACCATCACTAGGTTGCGAAATATAAAATATTTGAGTCAGTGACAGGGTTTAAATCTGGCAGGTTTTCATTCTAACCAAACGTCACACCAGGTGATTTCACTGATTAGCACAACGTCAACCAGACAGGAGGTGCTTTTCATATAAAATCAGCAGTTTAGTGATCTTTAGGAGCTAAAACCGCCATGCTCTGAGACCCACATGCCGCATGGTTGCATATCCCTGCAGTACGGCACCGTGCTCCACTGTACCTGAAATATGGAAAGCAAGGTGTTGACGAAGCCGTTTCAGTGTTGGCAGGAGTCCCACCGATGCTGGAAAGGCTGGCCATATGGTTCGTCCTGTGATGTGATTTAACATGTCTGCATCCCATGCAGATGCAGGAACCAGTGTATTAACCAATGAAGCCAGTGATATAATGTACACTTTTGTTTATTTCAGCTTATACATTTTTGAAGCACAGTACTACCACAGGACTTATGCTGTCTTGGATTGTGATAAATATGTACATGAGCATTTAAACAGACCCCTTATGTGTTCAAGCTGCGCGAAAGGAGCCCCAGAGAAGCAGAGTGCTGACCAGGCACATGCAGGCACGGCGAAAACAAAGAGAGGGAGGAAAGGAGAGAGAGAGGGAGTAGACAGATGGAGAAGAGATATAGAGATAGTTTGTAATGAGGGTCCTTTTGTCGAGAGAGGAGGGGACTTCTCCTTACTGTCATAACAAAGCAGGAGAAGAACGGCAGTGGGATAACAGTAATGATGTGCTCAGCTGTCTAGATCATATCCATGGCATTTATGCAAAGAGTGAGGGAGAGAGAAAGGGAGCCAGAGTGGTGGAGAACAATAACTTGTAAACATACAATAAACATGTTAAAATGTAGACCTCTACATGTTATTTAGCTTCACACCGTTATGCTGCCATTGAGATGCTGTAGCATTGTGGTCAGATGCTATAGGTTACTGCAATGTGGATGCTGTGACCTCAATATTCCATATGGCAGCATGAAATTGTACGTGGGTTTGTGTGTGTGGGTATGTGTGAGTGTTAATCAACAGAAACTGCGGGGCAAGAGAAGGTCAGTGAGGAGATTGGGTTTTCTGAACTGAGTGAAAACAGTCCCTATAGAAAGCCGTGGAAAAGCAAAAAGTGAGATATGGTTCTGTGGAGCACATGGGAAAAGCCCTTCAAAGCTGATTCTTAATCCTTTTTCTACCCCAGACCTCCTCCCTTCTCCTTCCCTCAGTTTAATCTCTGACACTGCATTAACATTTAAATTTTTCACAGCAATTTGAATTTAGTGTACACCACGACCACCTCGATTTATCCATTTATACTAATTACCTACTGCTGGGATGGGAGTGGATGGTTTAACCTTCTCACAGCTAATTTTACATGATTTCTCCAAAGCCACACTGCAGCCCCACAGGGGCAAATCTGACCTTTTCCAATTTTATTATCAGCAGCATAAACAAAATGACACTAATCAGGATAATTTGCTGGCACCTTAAAATTTGTAGCGAAATAAGGAAATAATTAAAATTGACCATATATTTGACTTTATTTTCAATAAATGTTCCTGTTTGCTTTGTGGTGGGGTTATTTTTTTTTTCTCAAACATATTCTCTGGCAGCCGGCTAACATGTTATATTCACTGGGTTTGAACAACTGAAGCATTAAACCTGTTGCAGAGATTGCTGTGGAAGATTGTGAAGTTTTGTTTATTTGTCTGTCCATCCAGCCACACAGTGGTATCTTTACAACAGCTTTTGCTTAGTTGCTTCTGGCAAAGACAAAATAATAGCTTTTTGAGACAAAATGACTTTGCTGCCCTTGAGAGCAATGCTACATGTGACAATTTCACAAAAAGACCCCAAAGTGACAAAAAGAGAAGCCACACAGGTTCAAATGATGGGTTTAATGAATTTTATTATGGACGTATTTACTAAAATAAGAATTGTTAACTGGGGTTGTCAGTCAGTTTATAATAGCAGTGTATGGGTGAGTAAAAAATTGAATTACTGTAATCAAAATAGTTGATGGAGAACTTGAGGGAGGAGTAGAAACAGAGGTTATTAAAGCCACTTAAACAGTCCTGAGGGCCAACTGCCCAGATGGAGAACGACTCCCAATAAATCCTCCAGACTAAGTGCTAATATAGGTAATTTGTCATTGCCTCCAAGTCTGGTCTCCATATTGGCAGGAAAACATCTTTGGTCAGTTTCTTCCAAAATGCATGCGATTGCTACCATGTCATCTCATGTGACATATGAGATCATGTTTTTTTTTTATTAACTGCCACTTCTATGGTCAAAGTTGGTGTGGGTTTAGGCACAAAAACTATTTGGGCAGGTTAGGGAAATATTGAGGTAATGGTTAAAAGAATGGTTCTTCTATCTTAGCTTCCGGTAGATTTACCTTGTCAGGTAAACATAAACATAGGCTGTTTTCAGGCATTTGGACCTCAGGTGAGGTAAGTCGTCTATTTCCTGACACCTTGCTCCACCTGTATATTGTTTTCTTAGCCAAGTAGCCCAACCACCCGCAACAACAGAAGTAGTAATGTCACTGTGAATACTCAGAGTCTAACCTTCACATGCATGCAAATCAAAATATGCACAGTGCCAATTAGACTGCCAACTGAAAGATTCTCTGTTTTTTTTCTTCTCTGTTGTGTGTGCTGAGCCCCTGGGCATCTCTTAATTTCTCAGCACAATTAATTTGAGTAAATTTTGTTAAAAGGTCAGCAGTGAATGATGGATTATGGCTGGTTTTAATTAAGATATTTTTTTCTGTGATGAAAGTGAGATAGTGAGTTAACACAAATGCAAAGCATTTTTCACCCTCTTTTTGGACCGGCAGGAAATTTTAAATAGTTTGGATCTATTTGGGTGGCGTGGTGGTGCAGTGGTTAGCACTGTCGCCTCACAGCAAGAACGTTCTGGGTTAGAACCTGCTGGCTGACCGGGGCCTTTCTGGTTGGAGCTTGCATGTTCTCCCCATGCCTGTGGGTGCTCCGGTTTCCTCGCAGAAGAACCTGTGAAGTCTAAAAACATGCATGTTAGGTTAATAGACGACTCTTAATTGACTCTAAATTGCCCGTAGGTGTGAATGTGAGTGTGAATGGTTGTTTGTCTATAAGTTTCAGCCCTGTGGTAGACTGGGGACCTGTCCAGGGTGAATCCCGCCTCCTGCCACGTGTCAGCTGGGATCGACTCCAGCCCCCCTACAACCCTCTAGGATAAACAGCATAGGTAATGGATGGATGGATGGTTCTATTTGCTCATGCTGTATGCATCTCATTGAGGTATGATTGACTGCACTGATGCACATTAAAAGACTCTTTTATGCTCCCGACTGCAAAGCAATTTAGGTACATAGGATAACAAGTGATGTTACCCTGAAGCAGTGTCATATTTGTGGTTTCTAAAACCTTCATATTCTCAAAAGTGCTAATGTCTATGAAATCTAATGCCACTCTTGGTCCAAAACAATCTATTCAGACCTTTCACATCTCAATATATTTTGAAATAGGAGCCAAAGGTGGCTAATTAGAATGATACTGCTTTTGTAGCTGCATGCTACAGTTTTCTTTCTAATTTCAGATTTGTCTGACAGTGGTGCAGCCCATGTGGGTGGTGTAAATGCCTGGCAGCGCACATTCACCATGCCAAGAGAAAAGAGTGCACATACTTATTATAAGAGAAGAACATCGTCACAGTATAAGAAAGCACAAAATATTTATTATTTATTTAATAACAGGAGATATAGGGCCTATATCCACTTTTAAAAAGCATACTGTGAGTGGGATTTAATCTCCGATACACATATACAGTACATGATGTATTTCAAAGGAATTAGCATGTAATTTTGTCATTTGTAGAATATATTATAAATGTTTGGGGTTTTAACAAAAGGCAATTTATTAAGTTCCAAAAACATCTAACATGAGTGTAATTTAGGGTATTTTTTACTGCCGACACCACTAAAACTGCCTTGATGCAGTAAGTCCTATCCATCTGCCAGGAGAGTAAAACAAACATTTGCACATACTGTTTACTTCAGGGTTTCCTGTACTGTACAGTAGGTGTGGTGCAGTCTGTCACTGCTGTATGCCACCCCTGAGTGCTGTGAAGCTGATTTATAAGAGGGAGGGGCCCGGGAGCTGCAATCAGCCCATTTCCATCAGCGTTATGGCTGCCTGACAACACCCAGCTGTCCCTGATGTGCCACCGAGGGCCGATGGTGTGCTTGTCATGCTGGCATGCATGCTCCCACACATGCAGAATCACCAAATGAAATATATCAGTGTCTTTCCCAGTTTTGTCATGGACACGAGACCTGTAAACAATGAGCATCAGTGTACAATTGCAGGTAATAAATACTGAAATTCTGACTGCCCATGAATTAACATGGTTATAACACAGCCAGAAAATAGTCACATCCAGCGTTTGACAAAAAACAGTCCAGTTCATGATGACTTTGAACGTTCAACAAATTATGATCATATCAGTATGATATCATACTGACAGTTATAGCTTTAATAAGAACAGGATCGATATGAAAATACTTACAATTTGTACACTTTCTTCTTTGCATTCCACTGTGCCTTTTAATTCCCACACTTAGTAATGATTCTGCTGTCTGCATGTTCCATAATATGAATCCCAAATTTTGCATACCAAGTGCTTGGTTTCATTTTTATCATTTCAAATGTGGTATATTCCTCACTAGTTTTATAATGCACACCGAACACTACCCTTTCTCCAATTTGCTTTTGATGCTTTGTAAGTTGCACATGAAAGTTACAAGCAGTTTGAGGTGAGGGAGAATACGCTTCTCCAGTGAATGAGTGTTACAAGATGGTGCTCTGTTCTTCTTTCCGACTGAGAGCACACATCATCAGAACACTGACTCACCAAAGCCTCGGTGTTGTTCTTCATCAGTTCAATCTCTCAATCCTTTTCCTGATGTCTCCTCTCCAGCTGCTCCTGCTAACATATGATACAATGACATTATTCTGTAACCTGAATATTTGCGAACCCAGCTGGCTAAACCTGATTTTGCTTTTGCAACAACTGGGATGCTATGAGGCAAGGCATGAAAACAAACAAAAACATTAGGCCTATCACTCATAATTAAGTATATCAGTCTTTTTAAGTGAGTAATTGATGATAACAACATGATTAAATTATTAAATAACACTGTTTGTCCAGAAGAGAGAAAAACATGTTCTTGAGTAAATAACACAGTGCTTAGTTTTCTGACTGCTCGTACTCTGATACACGCTTCCCTCTGTCAGAGAGTACAAACTGTACCCTAATAATACTACTACAGTCTTGATGTTATACAATGTATATTTGAATACTATTTCATTAAGAGAGCATAGTTCAGACGCATTACACAGATGCCCCTGTAGTTTGGTTGCCAGTTGGCTCTTCTATGTTACAGCATGGTCAAATTCGCTCAAACCACTGAAATGAGCTGTAGATGTGCGTGCCAACCATTTAGGAAAGACGAAATGTGGAAATGATAGGAGTCCTGTGACACTGTAATTAAGTCTCAATATACAAAACAAAATTGCTGGGTGGGTGAAAAATAGACAGAGCTTGGCTATTGTTAGACTTTTACGACTAGTAAAAAACATGAAAAAAAAATGAAAAGATTGGTCTACCAGTACAAGAAAAGTCATGTTGTTTCCTAAATCAAAAAGATTTATTGTCTATACAGGTTTAGCTGTACATTTTCAGCATCCTCATCATCTGCTAGTTTAATGCCATTAAGCATGCTGTTATGCTAAAGTAGGCTAATATGCTAACAATAGCACATTAATGTTGGAATGGGGCGCATCATGTTACTATGGTATGCCAGAATTAAGCTTTGAAGTACAGCTGTGGCTAATAGGAATATAGGAATTAGTTTTATAGATATCTTTAGCTGAAAGTTCGACCCGCATTTGGTGCTGAGATGAGATGGAGCCACTGGCCAATACCATCCTCTTAGTGTTTGTGGGGCTAAATGTACAAATGTTGTCACATACCAATATTGTGCAATGGATGATTTTATTAATTTGTCATGTCACATAAATGACTTTTCCTGTAGTTTAGTTCTACTGAAGATGTACTGCAGTATCTTTATCACTTCATCGACAGTTAATGCGTCCTGACTTTGTACACTAGAAAAAACTGTGTTACTGTTCCAAATATTTAGGAAACATACCAAAATAATGCTCACCCATACAGTATGATAAAACCATAACATACGGAATTTATTATGGTTGGAATTTGCAATACTAAAGTAAACAATTGCAATTTCGTTTTGTTTTGTGATCATATTTCTCCTCTTATGTGCTTCTTAAACCTGAGCTGGAGGCTGTAATCAGATGATTGGTGGGCAGAGAGCAAGGCCACACAGTCATAGTCTTAACTTAACCATGGTTAAGTTCTGATTTCTTGGCAATTTCATTTTTAGACAGAGCGTGAAATAAAAAATGTTTTTTCCGGTCTGGCAGGCTGACAGTGCAGACATTTATTGATTTTGCCCATTTATTGCATTCAAGATATAATTCTATGGTTCCACTCAGCTGAGGAACCTGTCTATGTTTCTCTTATCAAGCATAAAATAACAGCTTACATTTCATTTTGAGCACTGCAGTTGGACGATGATTGTCTTAAAGAAGTGGCTATACCTTCAATGCATAAAGATGCCAGAGAGCCTGGTGAATTGTTAATGTGCACACTACAACTATATGTTATATGTGACTTTCAAGGTTGCATGCATTGCCCCGTTGTCATTTATTTGCAGTTAAATAAATTCAGTAATGATTAGAGTAGACAGTGATGTAAACAGGTTTTAAAGAGATGCAATTCCAGTCTACTGTGATCAAAAGCAACAAACTTGGCAGGCAGTTGTTATTTGGCAGACATTTAAAGCAGTAGGCTTTAACTATAGGGGAAAAATAGTGGTAATTGAAATGCAGTGTCATTTGGCAAACTGCTGACGTGAGAAAAGTAATAAATGAAGAACCAAATAGTTCTTAACGTCTTCCTCTCACTGTCATTTTATCTCCTGTTATTATCCAACAGACAGTTATCGCTTAGTTGCCTCCCAGAAGAAACCTTGTTTAAAAGTGAAGATACTATTCCCTTATTCTGAAACAGAGGGACACAATCAGATGTAAATAGATGTAAAATGAACCAGTGGAACCACCATATCAATCCTGTTCCTTGCTTTCCACTAAAATACCACAGAAATGTTCCTTTGGTAGCAGCACTCCAGTGTTAGTACAACATCCAAACCACTCATATTCTACACAATTAAGCTGTTATCTTGTCTGATCTACCACATGGAATTGGTTTGTGCAATTTGCTTCTTGCGCTTGCCCGTATTTATATGGTTGACACAGACAATGTAAGCAGATATTGAATCACATTCAAAGATAACTTTGTCCTCTACACTGTCTTCAGAAATGTTTTAACTGCTTATTTGACTGAGCATCCATGTTGGAATCATATAATTGGTGATGATTGGTACTGAAGGCGCAGGCAGAGTGCCCTTTCTCCATTTCTCTTCAGTGATAGATAGATGAGTGGAAATGATAGAATATGCTGTGGGAGGGAAAAAGCCAGTTTCAGCCTCTGGGCTCCCTTATGCCTCCTACAAATGGAGCTAGACTGATCAACACAAACACGGATCAGATATTAATATTATGGTTGTGTTCCAAAATTTTGCTTGCTAATAATGTACATATGTCTTTTGGTCCAGGTGATCACTGGGTTGTTGCCAGGTCTGTAGGATATAGCTGCACAGGCATTTTACATTTCTATTTAACTTATTTGGGTTTTGCCTGATGTTGACATCCAAAGTGACTCATATAAAGTGCAACATTTCCACCATGGAGTAAGAATCCTGGTTTGTTCATCAGCCGCAGAAATAAGCAGAGGTTTCTGTCCTCTCTTCACCTTTAATATCATAGCACGCATTCTGAAAAGAAAATGAAAATGTTTTTAATCACGCCACAGACATATTAGCAGGGGTATTTCTAAATACCTCAGGCTTTTGAAAAGACACCCTGCACTTCTGTGCATTTTGTGTGTTGTTTGTGCTTAATTCATAGCGTCTGCAGCAGATTGCCTCACAGGGGCAGATTGCAGACATTTGAATTAAAGCTGCAAAACTATTAAAAATGTATGGTCTGTATGAATGCATGACCTATATTTTCCATGAAAATAAATAAATAAACAGGGGTTTAGGGAGGATGATGCAAATCTTCAGAAGTGGGACACAGAATGCGCTAATGACATTTATAACAATAAAGACTTTGGATTTCACACTGCAATCGTAATGGAGACCAATCCTGTCTTACTCATTCCCCCACCCACTCCTTTCCTCTTCCCCCATAATCAGTCTATCCCACAATGTCGCCTGCAATATCTGTTCCAGCATGGCTGTGTTTGATGGCCTCTCCTAGTTCAAGTGTATATTGTGACCCCCCTCTCTGCACACTTCAGGCTAGCACAGAGAATGCTTTGGCTTTCATGTAGTGGTGTTTTTTTCAAGCACCAGGACACTGACACAAGGTGGCTTTTAGAGTCTTTGTCTCATTGATGGTGATGTGGCCTTTCTCCTCCATTTTGTCCCTAACCCATATCTATCTTCTTTTTTCTACCTCTGTCTGTGCCCTACTGGTGTGTGCCTCACTGTCTCCCTTGTCTCAGTTGATTTCTTCCTCACGTTGCCATTCGGACAATGTCAGGGACCATGGCAGTGAGAATAAAGGCCACCGGTTTCCCTCGCTACATAATGAACTCTCATTGTCTGACTGAAACGGCCTCTAAAATTCACTGAGAGGAAAAAAATGGAAAACAAACCCATCAACTATAAAGAGCAACTGATGTGTGTGAAACTTTCACAGGCTGAGTTGTTCAGCCTGGGCTGCAGCAGAGAAATGAAGCCTAAAACCTTGCTGTTTGGAAGAAGACTAAAGAGGTTTTGGGTCAAGACGTTAACATCAATTTGTCATTTAGATCCTGTGCATGAAAAGGTCACCTTGTTATCTCTCACAAGGTCTCCTGTGGCATTAGTTTTCAGTCTGTAATCTGTCTATAGACGACTGAACCAGGGACGTAACACTGACCCTCACTCTGTGATGGGAGAGTAACCTTTTGCCTCATGTTTTCTGCAAAGGCCATTCTGTTTCTAAAGCAACTCATATACCAGTGTTTCTTACCCCCTGAGTGTATGTGCCGGTTCATCCATTTATGCCTGTATCTCTGCCTGTGTGTGTCTAAGTTCAGGCAAGGCTGTTGGCTGTTTATATGAAGCAGAAGAGTGTATCCATGCTGAAATGACTAATTGGGAAATATAGTGTACAACCTCATTTGATGCACCAAGCAACTTATTCCCTTTGCATGAATAACTGCAGGTTTATGCCCTAAATACCTTACTTATGTGCAGTTTCTTACACCTATGTAGCCAGTATATTGTTCATTTTAAACCCAGTACTAGATTATTTTGAATCTCTACACAGCATTATGCTTTTTTGCATTTTTGTGTGTATGGTGTTTTCTACCCCAAGGAACTTCTTTCCCCTCCTTCTCCACCTCTGCACTGGCTACTGCCACGGGCTTGGCATCAAAGGGCCATTAAAGGGGCTTCTTCTAAATGAACTTGACAGCAAAGCCAAGGCATGGTGATACGGGTGGACATGCAAATCAATATTTCACATCATCAGCCATTGGTTGGTGGAGCATGGGGGACAGGATGACGAGGTCTGGCCTATACTGTCAGTGATTTAGACCACAAGAGAACTCAAGGAAGTCCAGCTAGGGCTAAGTGGCTGCATCTTACATTTGTACGACAGGTATTGTTGAGATAATCAAAAGCTGGGTATCATCGGGGGGCATTTCTTTCTGTTTCAGTGCTGCAACCGCATTCAGTCATACTACTCTGCAGCAGTTCAGCTCAGTTTACAGGAGGATGAGTTGGAGGTTGTTGATCACACTGAAATGACATCTGTGCTTTGTTTATCCACCCATACATGCCATAACTGTTTGCAGTCTCGTTGTAGAAAGAAAGGATCAGTGTAAGCAAAGCAGATGGAAGGCATATGGAAACAAAGATAATTCCCTCCTCATTGAATTATACCATTTAGTGCTACAGAGTGGCTAAGCTATGTGTCACAACACAAGCACTGTTGATGCAGCTTGGGAGCCGTAAGAACAGCAAACATGTCATTCACTTGTAAATTACGTTACATGCAAGGTCACCTTGTGTAAAGGTTGGGAAGCAGGAGGAAATGAGCTGAGGGTGTAATTCATCTCTTCATGTCAGAGATATATATCACACGGTCGAAATCGAAGCACATGCAGTTAAACTAAGAGATAAAAAAGGCACAAACATAGCACAGATGTCTGTATTAATGAGCCTATTAAACCATGTGTCTAAAAGCTGTCAATTCTGTGTATATTGCTGTAAATCATATATTGGTTTAAATTTCACTTTTCACTGCATCAATATAAAAAGTATAATCTTGTATTGATTTGTTAACAAGCTGAAACGATATCCATATAAAGATAATTATTCAAACAAATTTATGCAGATGCAGCGCCGTATGTCATTTAGGACATGTAGCTGGTATCTTCTTATTGGCCCTGCTAAATCTCCGTCCTTGTGTGACTTTGAACTCCAAGCCATGCTCCCTCAAGGATACATGTCTTAGCATAATACAGACAGCTTAGGAGTTACTGAGATGTGGTCCCTCTACTCCTATAGACAGACGCTGCCAGGCAAGGAAACCCCCACCCCCCATGCCAGCTCTTTGCCAGTACAATGCCAACTCTGTGCTTCTCCAGCTTTGCCGCTCTTGACCGTTGACTCTATCTCATTCACACCTCCCCTCCCCCAGACACAGAGGATACAGTGAGGCAGTGTATGGTTCACATCGACTTCAACCGTCCTGTCTGGTAACATTACATGTAATGATGATAGAAGGGCTGTGCAAGGGGAAATGGTGGATTCTCAAACTGAGTTACTCACATTTTTTTTGAAGAAATAAACCGCATTTTCTATCATCATCAAATATCACCCTTTTGCTGAGTACGGTGCCAGATCTGAGGAGACAGGCAAGGTCAAATCCATCCCCACAGTCCCCAGCTGGCACTAACCCCAGTGACAAGGGTGTTTGGGAGAGGGAGACGTTTTCAAGATGGATGCACAATTTGTCCAGTGTTTACTCTCCTGTCCATGTGCATCACCGACAGTAGACCTGAATGACATCAACATGAAGCCACTGTCACAGAGTGCTATGGGTTTTTTTTTTCTTGGTAAGCCTTGAAATCCTCTTCCAAATTCTGCACATAATGCATAATGCACGATTTCGCAAGATATGTGTACAGCGCTAGCAGTAACACACGTACAGTAGTGGCTTTGTATTATGAGGACCTTTCATTGATGACATTCAATCTCTACCTTTAACAGTCACCACTCCAACTTAAACCCTACGGCAACTTTTTTTTTTTTTTTTTTTTTTATGTTAAAGGAATAGTTCAGCACTTTTAGAAATATGCTCTTTGAAAGGTAGATGAGAAGATCGCTTAGCTAAGCATGAAGACTGGAAGCAGGAGGAAACAGCTAGCTTGGTTGTGTACAAAATAAAAAGTCTGCATCGAACCATGCGATGACAAGTTATAGTTTTACAGGGGTTTATGTTCTGGCCAATTTTTTTTAATCAAGTGCGGTGACTCCCTGGAGCCTAAAATAAACAAAAAATAGTCTAGTACATAATCACACATAAAACCCGAGCTTGATGTTTTTAGAGCTGAAAGACAAGACATAATGTTTTAATTAGGGAGCTTTAGAGAGGCTGGAAGGTGAAATTTTTTAACCTTTGGACAGAGCCAGGTTAGCTGTTTCCCACTGTTTCCAGTCTTCATCCTAAGCGAAACTAACCAGCTATGAGAGTGGTATCGATCTTCTCATCTAATTCTTGGCAGGAAAGCAAACACATTAAGTGTATATCCCAAAATGTTGAACTATTCCTTTTACTCTAAAACCAGGTCATTACCCCCAGAAAAGCCAGAATACCATCACTTTACAAGCGTTTTTTTGACTCTAAAGTTCTAAAACATAAATTGGGAATTGTCAGTGCATTTATACACGTTGATTTGCATCTTTTCAATTTGCTTCACTTTACTTCCAAATGCTTCAGGACATCACAGCATATTAATACAGGAGTATTAGAACTCTATGATCCTGCTTCACTCCACATTGTTCTGCTCCTCACAGGCTTCTTTGAAATAAATGTCAGTGTAAGACTTAGTACCGTATATGTAACCCGTCTGAGCAGATTATTGAGATATAAACTGTGAAATTAGCTCACTGAAAATGCAGTTTTTCACAGTAAATGTTTCCAAGAAACACACTAATCCCTTGATTTGAATCAGTTGGTTTACTGAGTTATAATGTTTCAACCTTTAAGGTCAGTCCAACGTCTTAATTTTTATTTTAACAAGATCAGCTCATTAGTAAAAAGATGGTAATGGAAACTGGAGGGTCTATATGATATATTACATAAGCACAACTGGGTTCCTCGACCCTGACCTGATTTCCTGTATCTCCTGAGACATCTGTGCAGATGAAGGAGCGCGATGCATCGGGCCTCCATTTCCCTTCTTCTACAACCTGTCATGAATTCAGTCCTGCCTTTAGATGTGGTCTCCGTAGGGAACAAATCAGAGAAGGTGCAGTGGTTTAACCTTCTCTATCTTTCTCTCTCTATTTCTATCTGTGAACGTATCTATCCATCCTTAAATTTTGTCATCCTTTCTCTTCTTCCTCCTTGGAGATTAGCTCTCTTTCCTCCCTCTCATGCCTACTTTCTTTCTGTCTCTCTCTCTCTCTCTCTCTCTTTATCTCCCCTTGCCCCCCCTCTCTCTCTCTCTCTCTCGCCTGCCTTGGTAGTGTGGCAGCTCTTGGAGCTGAGGGACTATGACTAGGACAGAAGAGAACTGGCTGTAAGACAAAGACAAACTCAGAACTGGGTCATCATTGTTTCTGTGTGAGGGCCTGCTCCGCAGATGAAAAGCTTGAAGACAAGAGGAGCAAACGATGCTCAATACAGCACCGGGAGCCTTAGACATTTCTGGGCTACAGAAATACTCATGCAAAGGAGGAATCGGAACAGCAACGCAGAATTTATGTAATAAGAGCTGAATAAAACATGCTGCTGGCCCGCTTTTCTACATCTGAACCCTTCAAGTTAGTAATCATCAATTGGTTTGCTATAGCTGTGTGGCAGAGATGCAGCACAGTCACAAAAAAGTGCAGTGGTCATGAAGCACAAGACAGGGACAACCTTAGTTGTCAACAGGTAATTTAATTTGACATTGATGATCATTTTTCTCCTGCTCTCTTATGCTCTACCTTCCTTTCTTCTCTTCTCTGCAGTCATGTCTCTCTCTGTCTTCCACCCCTACAGCAGCCAGTCTGACAGAGTCTGTCCCACTGGCCAACCATTCAGCACTCATCATGCGCATCATTTCCTCTCATCATTCCCCCCGGTGTGCTTCTTCCATCTCTTCACTCACCATCAGCCACTCTCCATAAACCCTTTTATTTGTGTCTGTTAGTGTGTGTTTGTGCCTCGGTGTGTAGAGTATAGAAAGTAGCATATACATAGGTATGCATATTATTACATGTAAAATGCTTAGATATTGTTTGTTTATGTGTGTCTGTGTGTCAGCTTGACTATGTATAATAATATCTCACAAAAATGATGAAACACAGTGTGTACTGTGGAGTAAAATGGGTTGTGATATCAGTTTAACATAACCAGAGCTGAGTAATATAATCTTCACTGCCCCATTTTCATGTAAAAGCAGCAAACTGTGGTTTTATTTATTGTTTCACCGTTTCATGTTTTGAAAGCAACAAGTATCTCACCATCGATTTCCTCCATGACAACTTTACGTCTGCTCCTGTTAGCAGCTACTTCCTTTTGCTGATCTGAGCGCTGCTGGATAGGTTCTAGAAACAGGGGGCTGTTACGGCTGGCTCGAACACAAAATGTCATAATAACACTAGGGTAGAGGTTTACTAAATGGAAGTTTATTGAAATAGATGAATAAATGAACGAAAAGCAGATACCAAGCACCACAAAGGTTCTGCTGCAGCAGGGTGGAGAGAGAGAGAGCTGAACAATGGACCCGTCTATATAGGCTCAGCCCACAAGCCAGAACAGGTGCTTGTCAATCAGCTGATCAAACTGGAGCTTGAAACAGGATACACCAAAACAAAACAGGATGTTACACCTGTGTTTTCTCTTCAACATGGTACATTTAATATCTGTTGCTTGTGTCAAACCCTTATTCCAAATCAGAATCAGCGGTGCCCTGGCCTACTTTCCAAACCATCGAAGAGCGAATAATCAGCCCGAGCTGAGGATTTGCCTGGCGTTCTCTCAAACGGGGAGGCTTGTGAAACATCCTTCCCTGCAAGTGTTGGGTCTCACTGAGAGACTTTCAAGAGTGTTTAGTGCAGCTGACAGAAAGAATACTGAGACTTATACTGCCATCTAGAGTATAATTGCAAGTGGTCCATGGGAGATAGCTGTGTGGTCAGAAGAGATTTGTAATATTTATGTCACCAAATGATTTGCATTGTGATGCATCGAATACAATAGATCAATAGTATATGTGCACGTCACAGGTCACAACTTAGACATGCATCATTTCCCCACGTGTTCATTTCTTTATCTGAAATATACTGATTACAGTATTTACTCCAGCAGACAATATGATTTTGGACTTTTCTCTTTTGTCTTTTGTAGACTTTTTCCTCCTCTGCTTTTGCTTCTCCACCTCCATCTTAGACAAGCCTGCTCCGCACAGCATAGAAGTAATGCCAGAACAGTTCCTGATGCCAGAAATCGCCCAGGGGTTTATAAACCTACTTGTTGTTCAGAGTGTGGGAAGATTTTTCTTTTTAATATACAAGTAAACCCAACAACCGCTACCAAAAAAAGAGAGAGAGAGAGAGAAAGCCAAGGATCATCAGAGGCTTTAATTCCTTTTGGTGTGTTATCCACCTCATTTTTCCATTTGATTTCTTCCTCTTGTTATTAATTTATGCTCCTTTGTAGTCTGCACTATGCTTCTACCACACAATTCAAAATATCCCAGCCACAATTTGCTGATTTTTGCACAATGATTTTTCTTATCACCAATTTCATCTTGCTTTAGTTAAACCCTTTATTGGACAGAGACAAGGGCCATTATTCTCTCTATATTTCACAGAGAATGGATTGGAAAATGACTAATACGTTATGCTGACCTTTCTCAATCGCTGCCTGCTGCCAGGGCTGTGCAGAGCAATTTCACCAACATATTTATCTCATCCAAAGCACACCTTAGACTTAATCCTAATAGCCTTTTCAGAAGACTCATAATTGAGCAGCATTGAGAGTGTTAAAATGTCTCTCAGCAGCTTTAGAAAAGCAGCCCCATGTCAGATCCTGCCTATACACATTAATTTGGGGTAGTTAAACCCACGGTAACCTCCAAGTGTAGTCATCAATCACGCATGTTCTCCCCATTGTATTCTTAATCTGACTCTGTGACATAATGAATAACCGGCTGAATGAAAAAGAGGCTGAGTGTCCATTTACATATGAGTCATGTGTGTATTACAGGGATGGAGGGAATAAATATAATTATATTAACAACAGGATTTTAGCAATCTCATTATAATGCCGACTGTCATTTAGTGCAGCTAATGTAAAACACATATCATTTACAATAAATACCAGCTGAGTGCTTGTTGGATTTTTTGGATATATGGTACATTGTTAACTAGAAAGATTTATCATTTTAAGATTTGAGATTATAAACACAGATTTATTGTAATTTTACTGTTACGATTCTTTGAATTACAATTAAAAATAATCTGATTCCTCTGTACTGTAGCTGATGAGGAGCCAATTTCAAAACATTGTACCTTTCCTGTATTAAGTAGAAAATTTAAATGCGTTTGAAGCATGCAATTTTTCCAACCTTGGGTATTCATCCAGACATGGAAGATAATTGCTATACATTGCCTGCTCTGTCTGAATAATAGGATCTAATCAGAATCACTTCCCAATCAACCCCCCCAAGAGGAGTTCTCATTTGTTCACAGGTATTCAAGACAACGGTGTGGAGTTTGTGAGACTGCCAGTAGATGGCAGTACTTCCTCAGCCTGTCTGACCTGGCAAGACTACAGTGAGAATATACCAGGGACAAAGGTCAAATAACACAGCAGTGTTGACCAGGAGAGGGTCAACACATAAATATCTCCAGGGACTTTCTCGAGTACCTAGTGCCGCTACTTAGTGTGAGATTTGCCAGAGGAAAAGGCAGAAGTCCCATTTCCACCTCAGCAAAATGAAATCAGAAGCCCCTGGGATTTGACTCTATCCCTCCTGGCCCTCACTGCAGCTGAGTGATTACTGAAATATAAGAGGCTGAAAGGTGTGGGGCTGTATTAACTACATAATTGTTCACAGAACAAAGCTACATTCAAATCCAAGTGTGAGACGATTTATATTTGTTAATAACTATTATTTTCTAATTGACATCGCCTCTACCTCAATAAATGTAATATAGAGTCTCATGGAACAGACAGACAGTCACAAACTAACAAAGGAATTATTATCAAAACAGGAAGATACAGTAGTTGCAAGCATTAAGCAATAATCTTTAAAACTGTACAATGTAATATGAGGCTAAATGCCAGTCTTGTTTGTTTAATGTTTAGTGGACAGGAATTCCTTTGGTTCGCTTCAGACCTGCATGCATTTTATTGGCTTGTGTGGGATTTGGGCAGGAAACCAAAGCTAATGCCCCCTCTCCCACTTCAAACGGATGCCAGGCACCCTTAAATGTCATGGGGTGGTTAGAGAGTTGAAGAAGGTGGGAGGGAGCAGGGTTGAGGAGTGGGAAGCTGAGGCTCACAGGGCGAAAGAGAGAAATCCAGCCACACCGGGCTGGCCTCCGAGTTTATCAGTGTGTGCTGGATGTAGCTTTACCGAGGCTGCTAAGGCGAACCAGATGCAGTGTAGGTTACTCTGTGCCACTATGTGTCAGGTACAACCTCAGTCAACCTGAGGCGCCTTGGAAGTATAGGAGGAGGACTCTGTACAGTTCAAACTCACTGCAGATGTCTCTTACTAGCATACAGTAGAGTGTTGGGTCCTCTGGTTCATCCTCTTGACTTGACAGCATCTTTGAAAAGTTTTGAAGGTTTCATGGTGTCACTTCAATTACTCACCCCCTTGAATTTCTTCTGCTTTATAGATTGACAACTTGCCGTGGTTTATAGCTGGAGTATCAAAGCCTATTGGTGTGTGTTCTCTGATGTGTTGGTCACTGGGAATCCCACAGTGGCTTTCTTCTCTTGCCAGCAGCAGTGTTTATAGGATTTTGTCTCATTTTCTCCAGTGTTAATTTATTTCCATAAAGGCAGCCATGACACATTCTCTCCTCTGCCTTCTGTCTCTGTGTGGCTCGACTTTCCTGGGCTATGACTTTCTCTCCCTGTCTCTCTGTACTGAATGGAAGAATAGACCCGATTGACCTCAGTTGCTGCTGCATGGTTATTTTGACAATGAGCGTATCATCATAGTAAATTTCTCTCCATCTCTTCCTCTCCATGTCTCTTCTCTCTATTTCCCTCATCTTCTCTCTGAAGCTGTCCATTTGTACACCCTGCTATTGCATTATTTTGTGGTATTGGATGACTTCTCACTCCATTGTTATGCTTCCTAAGATATGTCATTATGGTTCATCTGTGTCAGTGGGCAAATGAACATGTTGTGGCAAGGTTAACTTCAATTTCCCATGTATGCGACTAAACCTCTCAAATCTCCAGCTTGCCAGTATCATACTCCTCCTTCCTTGTGGGTCTGTTTGGCAACCAGAAAGTACCATCTCTCTCATCATCTGGATTATATGGAGCTCATTTGCCTTTGATTGCAAAACCATTAACACACAAATGTATTGGTGACTAACCTGTGACCTTTCTCATCAGCTGACAAGTGCAACTGATCTCGTCACTTCTCCTCTCAGGCTCTTTGGACCTCAGGGGTATGGGTGAGGGTTTGGTAGCGTTTGTGCTGTTTTTCTGACAGACTTCCATGATCCAATGCCACTGGCACGAGGGAGAACAAGGCTGAGAAATTGGGCATTTCCTGGCCCTATGCTTTATTCCTACAGCACAGTGGATTACATTACAATATACAAGGGGGAGACGTGACTCATTTTTTAAGAAATATTCTGCTCTGAACACTCTTCCAGACCATCTTAGTGTCTAATCTGCAAAGAGAAATCTTGCAGACGTGTCTTTAAACTACGTCACGTATTTTCTGACTCTATCCAGTTCTATCTGTACTTTAAAAAGATGAAGCATGCAGAGTCCTCGTTAGGCTTACATTGTTGTTGAATGCTGGATGCTAAAAAAGAAATGCTTATCATACATCCAGTGGAGCAAAGCTTTATCCGCCTCTGTGTTTCTTCTTTTTCTTTTTCAATGTCCCTCATGCAACAAGTATGAATACAAGGTGGGGGCCAAACAGAAAAAAATAGGTGATCCTTTGTTTAGATCCCTCCTTTTTTCCAAAAACATGTTTTTATAGGCATTGTTCTGCAGATAAACTGAAACAACAGTTAGGATACATTACTATCTACCAAAAACAGAGTTATGTACATACAGTATGGTGAAGCTTTAAAATAGAAAAAAGTCAAGTAAAAAAAGAAAACACATTCATATTACTACTGACATTACTAACTAAAATGCATTTGGCAACAATCTATGAAGAACATTTTATCAATACAATAAACATGTTCACATATAGAGGTAAATAACTCACTAACTAGCATTTCACATTGTAGGTCCTTCTACAGACAGACATCAATTATAAAAAGTGAGAAACATTTTGCTCCGTCCTCATCACCACTGTTTTTGCCAGTCTCAGTAGCTGTCACTTTACTTCTTTCCATTGTATCATCAGATGGCCATCACTTTCCGTCGTGGAGGGGTTTCCATGGTGACCACATCCCTTTCTGGGCTTTTTGTTTGCATGGGATCAGGGTTGACCATGTGCTGCAGAGGGTGCTGCTGGGAGTCGAGTTGGGGTGGGGGCTGGCGAAGGACAAGAATTTGAGCGCTGGGTCCCTGCAGCAGGAGGTCAGTCAGCTCTTCCTGTGTAGAGTTGACCACCGGTACACCATTCACCTCCACCAGTCTACGGGGGCAGTTACGCACACATGCAAAAAATATATCCACATGTCAAAAAGACAGTGTAGAAACAGTGAGTGTAAAATCTTCACCACTAAAGTCCAGCATCATCTCATTCTGTGTTATAAATTTAGAAAAAGGAAATTCAGGAGTTTCTCTGAGTTTTCCTTTGATAACATAAAGTATTGTATATACAGATCTGCCACAATGTTAATACCATTGACGGGTGAAGCAAATTACTTTAATTATCTCATTACAATGGCACCTGTCAAGGGATGGGATATATTAGGCAACAGGTGAACAGTCTGTTGTTGAAGCTGATGTGTGCGAAGCAGGAAAAATGGGAAAGTGTAAGGATCTCAGTGACTTTGTGATGGCTAGACAACTGGGTCAGTGCACCCTCCGGCAGGTCTTGTGGGGTGTTCACGGTATACAGTGGTTAGTACCTACCAAAAGTTGTCCAAGGAAGGACTACCGGTGAACCGGTGACAGGGTCATGGGTGCCCAAGGCTCACCAATGCACACGGGGAGCGGAGGCTAGCCCAAGTGGTCTGATCCCTCAGAAGAGCTACTGTACCACAAATTGCTGAAAACCTTAATGCTGGCTATGCTAAAAACCTGTCAGAACACACAGTGCATCACAGCGTGCTACATATAGGGCTGCATAGCTGCAGACCAGTTAGAGTGCCCATGCTGACCCCTGTCCTCCAGCGAAAGCGCCTTCAGTGGACACGTGAGCATCAGAACTGGACCATGAAGCGATGGAAGGTCACCTGGTCTGATGAATCATTTTTTCTTTTACATCATGTGGATGGTCGGTTGCATGTGCATTGTTTACCTGGGGAAGAAGGCAAGCTGGCGGAGGCAACATGATGCTCTGGGCAATATTCTGCTGGCAAAACTTGGTTCCTGGCATTCATGTGGATGTTAATTTAACACGTACCCCCTACCAAAAAATTGTTGCAAACCAAGTGTACTCCTGGGGTGTACTGGCAAAATCACCTTTACACCGAGCTTATTAAAAAATTTCTGTCATTAGTTTTTGTTAGAAGTCACCCAGATAAAACTGACAGGGAAATGGCAAACCTTTGTAGTTTTTCATGAGCTGTCTAAAGAGCATTGGCACAGATGCAATAAGCGAACACACACAGTGAGGCTTAAAGAGTCTTTTCAGCTTCTGCGGTTCTGTCTCTGCACTGTCATGCAGACTTTTCTTTTTTTGGCAGGACTGTCTCATAGAAGGATGTCAACTGCACTGTGTGTCTGCGTGTGCCTATGCATATATGTGTGTGAATACGTGAGTTTGAGAGTGCTAGTTATCTAAGTATGTACTTGTCGTAATGCAGTAATTGCTTATATTAAGTTCTTTTATCTGCTCCTTTTCACTGTCTTCTGCGTCCAAGTATTACATTACAGTGTTTGCTTGTTTTGGGGCCAATATCTAATGGGTTTCCATAGCTACCAAGCATAGAAAAATAGAGTGATGAAAGAAATGGGTGGGATGAGTGAGACATTGTATACTGCTCTCACTAACTAAGTGGCGTCTGTGAACACTAACAAAGATTTTGTCATTAAGCCTGGATAAATTACTTGGTCTGAAATGCTTTTGTATGTGTTCGTGTGTTACCTGTCATCTACACACAGGTGAGTGTTGTCCACCTTGACCACCACTAGTCCCTTGCCCTCTCTGTAGCGACATGCAAAGCCATAATGGCCGTCAGGACCCTGGTTCTCCTGCACAACCAGCAGCATGGCCGGAGACTGCGGTGACACCAGCTGGCTCAGGCTACCGATAGCCAGACTCTTTTTCCGAGCTTTTTCCTGAATGCAGAAACAGCAACAACACATGCACACATTCACAAATGTAAGGGGACAGACTGCTTAAATGCAAATGCCTCACATCTTAATAATCTGGATTGATGTAGTAGTATGAAGTAGTATTTTTATTGACTCATTTCATGCTTTCATTTAGTCTGAAATCAGATACTCCTATATAGTAAAATCGTACTTACAGTAAGCAATACCTATTTGCAGTAAGTAAAGTAAAGTTAAAGGAATAGTTTGACATTTTTGGAAATACCCTTTTTGTTTTCATGCTGAGAAATGGGGGAGTCTGGCTCTGTCCAAAGGTAAAAAAAAATCCACCTACCAGCACCTATAAAGCTCACTACTTAAAAGTTATATATTGTTTGTTTAATCTTTGAAAAATCTTTGAAGTGTACAAACGAAAAGTTGAGGTGCACTGACTTCTTGGATCCTTGTCATAACCATGAGTTTGATACATGACACGTATATTCTGTTTTTTGTACAGATTAAACAAACACCATACTGTATAATGTGCTAATTAGTGAGCTTTAGAGGTGCTGGTAGGCAGATATTTTGTCTTTGGACAGAGCCAAGCTCTCACTGTATTTAACAGACAGATATGAGAGTAGCCTCAATGTTCTCTTCCAACAATCGACAAGAAAACAAATGTCCAAAATGTCAAACCATTCTGTTGGGTAAATGACAGATAGTTAATGAGATTAAAAAGTAACCAAGTGCAACCTCTTCGTTATCGTTATCTTTATCACAACCCTGTTGAGTCAAAGGATCTTTAAAACTTTCAAAGTTGTGTTTCAGTACCTCTTAAACATGAAACTAACTTAGTTATCATTTCCTTGAGATAAAATTGTAACTATATTTCAAGGGATGAAACCTTAAAGTTTACAGATACCACTCGTCCTCAAGAGATAAGACTGAAACTGCATCAAAGCCAGGCGTCCACGAAGATGTAATGATTAGCTTTGGAAGAGATCACGCCACAGAAAAATTTGTAAGTCTAACCACTGAATTCCAGTGTTCCCTTATCCAGCCCCTTGGCAGCCCCCCCCCCCCCGGAATGGCGTGTGAATGCCTTGCAGCAATAGATGCCGCCTTGCCAGGGTCAGGGGTCAAAGTTAAGGCTGCTCTCTGCTCAGACAAATGGGCCAGACAGGATATATCTACGGAAACGCAGCTGAAGCCCCTTGAGAAACCCTCTCTAATACACATCATTTTCCCTTTTAGTTTGCCTCAATGTTGGACACACGCCAGGAGCCCAAGGAATTTTCTCTTCATATTCTTCTTGTTTATCCACCAGATCTGATCAAATCCTAACCTACCTGGGCCAGACATAGGGCACATATCCTAGTGCACTGATTGTAGGCAATTAAACCACTGCTACTGAAGATCACAAAGATGACACAAGCGAGAAATAATCACTCAGGAGGGTAAAAGTGAATATAAGTTCACTAAAAAAAGAGTTTGGTTACTACCCCCCTGACAAATTTCTTTAAAAGAACCATTTTCCTTCATCATTGGAAGCTACAACGTGATCTGTGAAAGGACATTGTTTTACCCAGTGTGAGAATGATTCTCTGACAGGCCAGACAACATACATGCTAAGTGAAAGGGATTGCATTTCCTTTACAATGATGGGTGTTAGTTGTTCTAAAGTCAGTGCTGTCATTCTGACTGTGGATGCCTTGGCTGCTATTACAGCAGAGATCTTTAACACAGTCAACCTTGGGGTAGAAAATGGAGGAAAGATTAATGGGAGACAATTTGACCACATTGATCAACCGCAACTCGTATCATGGTTGTTTCTATATAAAAACTGGGGACACCCTATCCTTTGCTTTAACTCAGGGGCATACCATGGCAAAGAGGCGGCAGATTTTTCTCAAACCTCAATCCATCCTCAAAGAGCATGTGAGACTAAAGAGTGGGTAAAACAATATTTCTCCTAATTTCCCCTTTTTAATAGCCTGTCTGAAGTTTTTGAGTTGTCCAAGCTAAACTGCTTATTTAAAATAATTTCCGCCATTTGTTGTCCTTCCCCTCCTCCCTTCATTCTCTGCCTCTGTTTCTCTTTCTCCCTCTCTCTCGGCTGCTTTATTGATGCTCTCCAGTTGCAATAGATCCTGGGGATTAGACTGCCGATGATGAAATATTTCCTTATTGTCTGTAAGGCGGGGCAGCCTACAAGACCAAACACAGGGCGGTCTGCTCCTTATTAGAGCAGCAGCTACATCAGTTCCCAGGCTGCTCCTCAGCTCTGACCTGTGTGTTAACTCTGATTAGGTCATATGATAAACATTAGTGCTGCTGCTTTTCCCACAAACTCAGCACCTAAAAAAGCGTGGCCCCAGGGCAGCAACGTGACACGGGGCACCTTTCAAAGCTGAAGCCGCGTGTGTCCTTTCATGGCACCTCGTTAGGGCTTCTCTAGCGGGATAAAAGAGCCACATTAAAAAAGAAGTGGGCTCCTCCTGGGGATGGATGCAGATAGCTTTACACATGCAGGCCCATTTCTCCATTGCACTCTCCCAGTGGCTTTTGTCACACACATTCCTTTGTTGGTATGGTCACAGGCTCTCAAATGTGAGTGCTAGACATCATTTTCTCAGGAAACGTGCATGTTCATCCAAAGGCCTGCACTCAGCATTGTATACCCACTCTCACAACGGAACTAACTGCACAGCTTAACGAAACGAAGTAGGCTGAAAAGAACGTTGCGTTGTCAATCAGGAGAACAGTGAAGAGAAGATCAAAGATGACTGACATTATTGTGTTAAATTATGGCATACCACATCAGGAAGCTGTTACCACCTTTCTTAGTGGGTGTTAATTCTGTGACCAAATATATGAACTTAACATGTTCAGTAGATGAATTTATCCTCTAGGTTTGGGATTATTGCAATGTGGCTTTTATTAGTGAGGAAAATGCTAGTTATACTGTTTATATTGCACAAGCTGTTCTGATATGGTTAAGGACGGAGGCAAAACAAAATTTGCTATGGCATCATGTTCCAAAAACACCAAATTTGACTTCTTTCTTCAGCCGAAGTAGGATTTTAGTATCTCATACCACACATGCTTCTCCCAATAACTACCGTTGTTTTGGTGCAAATCTCAGTTTCTCATTGTGTATTTTTAGCAATCAAAACATTCTCTAACTCGTACCCTACAGCTTTCCCACATTTTGGTTTAACTGTGTTTCACATGCTGTTGATTAAACTGCGCTGACTGAGCTCCAGACCTTCAGCTTGTAGGTTCAATTCTGCAGTAGTGCAAATAATCCGTGAAAGATGTTAGCAATTTTAATTTGATCAGTAGTACCTTGCTTTCCTGCAAAGCATTTTGTAGGTGAGCCACCTGTCGGTTGAGGTGTACGATGGAAATTTCCTCCTTAAACACTTGGCAGTTCAGCTTCATCTTTTCCAAGAGACGAGCCTCCAACTGTCTGGCAAGAGGCCACATTTCAGAAAAAGTCAGAGACATACAACATGATTTATGAAATTCGTAGATACACGTGAAAGTGTTCAACTGTAGTTAAGGTTTTGTGTGTAATTAAATCACCATAGCACGTGGTTTATTTTCCCTGGGGTAGCAATTCTTTAGTATCTTTGACTTTCATGTCCAAGGGGAGTAGCCATAGCTACATAGCGATAGCTATGTAGCTATGGCGGTGGAATTATCACTTATTCATTACCTTTTTCAACTCCTGATTACTTTTCGGTTTACAGTATCGTCACATATCGTATGTGGGTGGCAGTCAAACACTCAAACACTGGTTAAGTAACACAAGTAGACAGTTACTCACATTCATATTGAGGTCAATTGGCATTCTGGAGTCTGTAATCAAACTGCCTGTTATGTCTTTGGAAGGTGGACGAAAGCTTTTATGTATTGTTGAACAAGCTACTAATACACAGAGACGGTCCACCTACTTCTTCTTGTGAGCAGCTGAGTTGTTGGTGTTGTCTCTGAGAGTCTGCAGGCTCTGCCTCTTGTCGTTCAGTCGGCCTTTGACCAGCTCCAGCCTCTGCTTCAGCTCGGCAGAGCCAAGCCTGTCCACATTCACATCTCCATCCATGTTCTTTAACTCTGAACAAAATGCTACCAGGCCGTGGTGGAGCTCCTGGACCTTTGGGGTCAAAGAGGTCAAATTGGTCATAACACGTACTATCAAGTGAATAAAGTGTTTTCAGTTGTAGTGCAAATATATATAGTTGAACAGAGATAGTGACCTGAAAGATGACATTTTGAAGTGAGTCCACCTGTTGGTTTAGCTCCCTAATCCTCTCTTCTTTAGCTGCCTGGTTCACCTGGACATTTTTGTTGATGTTACCATTTTCATTGGAGCTGTTGACTTCTGGACTATTTTGGGAGGCAGCAGCTGTTGGTTTCTCCTATGATGCCAAAGCATACAGAAAACTAATTTGTTATGTGGGTTGGTATCTAGCATGCGGTATAATTGTCTACAATTTATATGACTAAGAAATGTACCATTTTACACAAGTGCAGCTCCAACTGTCTGTTGTCTGATGTCGATGTCAGTAGACTTCCAATCTGCTGATCTGGTGAGAGCTCATCTGAGGAACCTCAAAATCAAAGCATTTGTGTTGTGTACATATACACAGTATAATACAGTATTTCTTTTAGTGTGATTAAGACTACATTATGCAGTGTAAATAATGTAATGCGCACTTTGCTTTTCTTTCATTGTGAATAGACTTTTATCTTCTGTCACTCCGAGCATTTTGATACACGAATCCATGATTTTTCCTACTGTTGTTTCCTTTGGGGTTCTTAGATGAACTATCCGCTCTGATGCTGCAACACAGAATAACAATCAGAAGTAATGTAGAGGCCTCACATACAGTAAGTGTCTATTATTAATATGAAAGCTACAAATGTCCAACAGGCTCTGTGGCGCAAAGTGTAACCATATGTACAAAAAGTGAATAAGTAAATGAGTAATTAATACAATGCAAACTTGTGTGTCCAGACAGATTTCTGCACATACAGTATGTACATACACCAGTTCACTCCCATTAATGTTCAAATCCACCATATGGTGTAAATTCACATAGATTTTGTTATATTTTCTCTGTTGATCATACATTGAATATATTTAAACTTTTTACAAATTTAGTCACTTACCATTAATAGTGATCTCTATCAGCTGAGAATCCCTCTGTACTATGCAGTTATGGCTGTTGTTTCTATAATGGAAAAAGTCAAGAGATTAAAATATGTGGCTGGTTTTGTTATTTGTTCGACACATTTGGTATAAGTATATAAGGAGAGGCTGTACCTGAGTTTGAGAGAACGACGATTCATGCTCAGGCAGCTCACATGAGGAGAGGACTTGGACTTGCTCACCAATGTTGCAGTGATTGTCTCAACATTACTGGGCCCTAAGGATTCTATTACCATTAAAAGAAACACCAGTTAACATCTCTTTCACTTTCCTTATTAGCACAATATCTAGAAAATGTTTGTTTGTAAAGATTAAAGTGTACCGAGCATAGAGTCGAGTCTCTTGGTGATGGTGCTGGGAGGGTGCAGCTCATTATAAATAGCTGCCAACAACTGCTCTCTATCTTCCAGTGTGGTGATATGGAGGATGTCCAAAGTGTTCACATCTACTGAAGCTATGTCTGAACCACACAGTTTTGCTTCTGAAAGAGAAACATTTAGTCATACACCTACAGTACATTCATAAAGAAATCTGAGAAATGTAACATAGCCATTAAATTATAATTCATAACAAACATTTGAAAAACAACCGAAAACCATAAAGAAGGAAGTTTTTGTCTAAAAGCAAATGACTAGTCTTTGCATAACTGAATTCTATCTGTTTTTTGAAAATTTTATTATTAAAATTTGGAAATTGGACCTGTAGTAATATACAGGTGACATATTTCTGAGCAGAAAGTAGTGTAATTGCCAACTTTTAGAGAAATATATTTTTATTTTTATATAATTTTATTTTATGTGTTTTTATTTTATAGATTCTAATATAAGTTGTACATTCTCATATTAGCTTTTAGCTTTTAGCAACTTTATAAAATCTAATTTTGTACAGTGATGTTTTACCTTTTTCAGGTCACTCAGTCATGTCTGATTTTGTGTTTGATGCCATGGCAGAAATTAATAAGATTTAATAAGACTGAAATTATTTCTACACCTTGGCACCTGCGTGTGTCAGAATTACTAAGACAATAAATAAGACAATAAATAATATAAGATAAATTATAGAAAATTATAGAAATGTCTGAAGTTAACAATGTTTTTTTTAAAAAAAAAAGGAAAACTGACACAAGTACCTAATATTTTAACCCAAAGCACAGACTGTATTCGATATTAAGGACAGTAAGACAAATATTTTTGCATAAAACTTTTATTTATAGTTTTCTGGTTTAATTTTGCATTATTCTATTCTCCACCTTTATTATAGAACGACTCCCCGGAGAGGAGATAGAAGAATGGGTTTTACCTCTGATGAAAGGGAGACATTTCTGCAGTCCAATATTGGTAAACCACTGGCAGACTTCATCTGTGTCCAGCTCCCCAAGGGATTTGGCCACCTGCCTGTCCACGTCCTGGGGAGAAGGAGAGTTACATACCTGCTGCCTATACCATATTCTGCATGGGCACAAAGTAAGTACCATGGTTTTTCTAAACACCATACTACACTAAAACGTGTATCACCATCATGTCCTATATTGTTTTTATCATAGTACACACAAGCAACATACTCTTAAAACCATTGTTATGAGATGTGATGCTGTTATATACAGTATGCATATATTTTTCATTTTCTCCATCCAAAAATTAAGCGGTGGTTGGTAATTGCAAAGAGAGCGGGACATAATGCAAAAAGATGATTCTGACTCAAACTGCTGCTTGCAAAAACCTATTTAGTAGCCGATAAGACATCAAGAAAATACATGGTTAAACCCCAGGCAATTCGTCACTGTCTGTGTCACTGATTCATTCAAATTAAGTATGACAGTGTTGGATATCCATGTTCCGACATATTACAGCAATAAACACATTTGTGTGTTTAACTGTAAACAAATGTTTAAAAAAGGCAAGGAAATGTTTGCTTTAGCAGGGATCCTAAACACAGGTTTCTATGTAATTGTTGCCTTAGTCACAGATTCTCTGTTTATGGTGTTCCTGGGAAGAAAACGAGTGTTCCCTGCTGCCAGTAGAGGCTTTACAAGGTGACTGTGGAGTGGTTAGATAAATTGGGGTGAGAGGTTTTCCTTGTCTTAAGGATTTGACTATTATGTATGAGACAGAGAGACTTTTACAAAAAAAAAAAACCCTATTAGATAATAATTCAACAAAACCACGTCTATAATCCACAGTTTCAGTCGTTTCGTCTAATTTGGGGTCCCAGTGTGGGGCTCTAGAGTGAGGCATGGCTACTAAAGATACATGCTGCATTAAATGACTCATATGTAATTGATGAGGTAAAAGAGGAAAATAAGACAGCTGATTATACATGGAGATAATAAGTGCAGGACGTGAGCAATTTGCCTTTAAAGATTTTTTCTTTTTCATTCCGTTTTGTGTTTCAGCTAACACATGGATCTCTAAGGATAGGAGCAATCTTGCTTGGCAAATCCTGGACACAAAGACTAAAATCCTGAGACTATTTGCAGAGTCATTGCTTTGACAGTTCAAGGGAGCTGGGAAATATAAACAGAGCATATTCTGTAATTGCAGCAACTCTGGGCTGTGTGCTGATGCCACCCTGAAGGCCCTGCTTTGATGGTTTACAGTACCTTCTCAGGGAAGTTTCCATTCTGATCCTTAGGCTTAGGCATATATGATGCTGCATGAAAGAAGCATAAAGAAAAATAAAATTGGCAAGTAGTTTTTGAACCATATATCAATCATAGCAGTAGTAGTATTAGAACCATCATGTTTGTCCATAATATAATAATACCAGACTCACCAACAGTTATGCGGCGTTGTCGTGGCGACCCCTCCTCTCCCTGGTGTTGGTCTGTCGGGGTGAAAGCATGGAAGGTGGCGCTCCTGCTCAGAGTGCCCCCAAGACTGCAGGACCGAGTTATCGGTCTCTGTTCCATGATAGAGGTTTCAGTTAAAATTGGACTAGAGTCAAGCGCGGTCTAATCACTTTACAGTCAGTCAGTATTTTTTAGCTTCACGAGTTGTAAAACACAGTCACAGTCTAAATCAGATAAAGCACATTTCTTCCGGGAATGTGTAGTGACTCTCTGTAGACACCTTTAAATACGTTAAAGGTGCATGTGTGGGCCTCTTTGGTCATAGATAGAGCATGTGATATAAAGTATGAACAGATCATGAGAAAACCGTTTGGGCTAAAAGGTTCATTGCATGGTCTATACCATTTGATGAGTAAATGTGTCCATGTTGGCAGCGTGAGGAAGCAGGCAAAGCTTGGCCTTCAGCATGTCGGCGCAGCTCACATCTCTGTTGCACAGGTCATCTGCACGGCAAAAGAGAAAATAAGACAGCTGATTATACATGGAGATAATAAGTGCAGGACGTGAGCAATTTGCCTTTAAAGATTTTTTCTTTTTCATTCCGTTTTGTGTTTCAGCTAACACATGGATCTCTAAGGATAGGAGCAATCTTGCTTGGCAAATCCTGGACACAAAGACTAAAATCCTGAGACTATTTGCAGAGTCATTGCTTTGACAGTTCAAGGGAGCTGGGAAATATAAACAGAGCATATTCTGTAATTGCAGCAACTCTGGGCTGTGTGCTGATGCCACCCTGAAGGCCCTGCTTTGATGGTTTACAGTACCTTCTCAGGGAAGTTTCCATTCTGATCCTTAGGCTTAGGCATATATGATGCTGCATGAAAGAAGCATAAAGAAAAATAAAATTGGCAAGTAGTTTTTGAACCATATATCAATCATAGCAGTAGTAGTATTAGAACCATCATGTTTGTCCATAATATAATAATACCAGACTCACCAACAGTTATGCGGCGTTGTCGTGGCGACCCCTCCTCTCCCTGGTGTTGGTCTGTCGGGGTGAAAGCATGGAAGGTGGCGCTCCTGCTCAGAGTGCCCCCAAGACTGCAGGACCGAGTTATCGGTCTCTGTTCCATAATAGAGGTTTCAGTTAAAATTGGACTAGAGTCAAGCGCGGTCTAATCACTTTACAGTCAGTCAGTATTTTTTAGCTTCACGAGTTGTAAAACACAGTCACAGTCTAAATCAGATAAAGCACATTTCTTCCGGGAATGTGTAGTGACTCTCTGTAGACACCTTTAAATACGTTAAAGGTGCATGTGTGGGCCTCTTTGGTCATAGATAGAGCATGTGATATAAAGTATGAACAGATCATGAGAAAACCGTTTGGGCTAAAAGGTTCATTGCATGGTCTATACCATTTGATGAGTAAATGTGTCCATGTTGGCAGCGTGAGGAAGCAGGCAAAGCTTGGCCTTCAGCATGTCGGCGCAGCTCACATCTCTGTTGCACAGGTCATCTGCACGGCAAAAGAGAAAATAAGTCAACAAATACATAAGAATACATCCACTAGTTAGACGTGTTTTGGTTAGTATGTTAAAATAAACTATTCAATTTTCTCTGCCTTTTTCTGGTGTACATGTCACCAGTCTATTTGCAGTGCATAAACTGGTGCTGATACTGGACACAGCTAGATGGGGTTGCTTGGCAACCTGTCAGACACACTAACGTCCATCTGGTTGATGACATACTTTTCTGACAATCCAAGTTCTTTCCCACAGAAAGCACATATTCTTACATTTTCCAAATGTCATTTGGTCAGCGAGCATATCTTTTTTTTTCTGCTATCATAACAAGCAAGACGAATGAGGCTGAGAATATGGCATCCAAGTTAGGCCCCGGCTTTCTCAGGCAGCACAGCACTGTGATGTGATTGGATAGATGTTGGAATGTTTGCAGTACTGAGTTATAACTACTTTAACTTTTATACCTTCACAAATTGAAGAAGCAGCAGCCCCTTTACCGTTCGAAAAACAGAAGTCCTTTCAAATAGTTTAAAAAACAAAAAAATTCTTCCTAATTTCTTAAACACATGTTTTTCATTTCAGGGGCCTGTTTCTGAAAGGCTGGTTTGACATGGATGAGAGTTTAGATGGAGTCAGAATCAGATAAGACGGTGTAATTGGTTTATGTGTGTCAGCAGTGGAATCTTGTCTGGGTCCTGGAGAGACAGTGGAGTACAAGGAGGGGGGCAGCGAGCTGGCACTCTCTTCATCACCTGGCTGGCCTTTGAGTCACTCTGTGGAGGATCATAAAGTCTGGCCTGCAGCTAGCAAATTCAGAACACTCGCCATGCAAAACACAACCGTCTTAACTAGAACATCCAAGTGAGAAAAGTGATGAGTCTTGGCAAAACGTGAAGACATGTAAGAGTACCCTCTCCAGCTGACCTCAGACATAACAGTGTGTCTTTGAAATTCTGAGAAAATGACTTCCAGTCGCTCTGTGACTTCTTTTCACTATGCATGGGAGAGGGACCCAAGATGGAGAGCTGTCTGAGAATGGTAATGGAGGGTAGCAGCACACCCACCCTGCCATGTTCAGACTTCACACAGCCACAGTCTTCCAGGAAAAGCCCAATCAAAACAAAGAAGGACAGGAAATTTAGGGCAAGCTCAGGGACACAGTCTGGTGTTGCCTTAAAGGGTGAAATCACCACTAATGGAGAGATGGACATTGTTCCCAGTCTGAGTTGGCTGAGTCAGGACAAGTCAAAGCATGAGCGAGTTCTCTCAGCCTCGACTAAACACATTGCATCCCTGCACGCACACATGCAGACAGACAGCGCATTCGCGATTTGGTGCGTGACAAAGTTTGACGAATATTCACACACAGACACGCACAGGGTTAATGGCAAAGCAGAGCTTTAGAGTCAGAACTTTTCAGCACATTTATGTAATGGATAGGCAAATGCGATGCTTATCGTGTCCAGTATTATTGTCCTCCTCTGGTTTGAAAAGAAAGTAAGCTCTTTGAGAGACGACTGAGGGAGGAGAGCATGCTGAGTCACAGGAACCCAAAACCTGGGAACGGCCTGACCAGCCACGCACTGGGAATACACACAATGGCTAAAAAGGATTCCAACAAAGGGGAACTTCTGCAACTCCCAAAGGAGACGTTCGAGGTACTGTAGCCATGTCACATAATGACTGCAATTTCATCTGAATGGGAACTGAGATCAAAACAAAGAGAGAACACATGAGCTCAACAGCTGGATGAAGCAAACCATCATCTGGTGTAATTTACCTCTCACCTACAGTTTGCCTGAATGGAAAGAGACAGGTTTAAATTCAACTGCTTTGCTAATGTAAGTCAAGAAAACTCACCCAAGTTGTGCTCGGTAAATGACAAAAGATTTATTCCAGTGTTGAAGCTACCTATGTAGAGAAAAAAACCAAGACAACCATTGTGACAAAAATTTCTTTTGAAATAAAAAAGAACCTTAAAGAAACCCTCCATCATTCTGGTAAATACTCCTGTTGTCGTTGTACACCTGAAGTTAGATGAGGAGAACAATGTCAAAGTTATCTTTATGTGTGTTCAGTCAAGAGATAGGATTTTCGCATAAGCAGACATTTTGACTTCTCACATAGGAAAAGCACTGGTGTTATTAATGACATTCATGATGGCTCTGTTGTATTTAAGTGTCCCAATAAGCCGTGACAGTGAGCCAGGATGCACGAGTGCAGGGCCCTGAAATTGAAGCAACTAATCAGACCAGATCATTAATTTCATTGTTTATACCTGTGCTTTTCCTACTGTGACATGTCAAAATGTACTCTCTGAAAAGGGCCTAATTGTACTTGGCTAAACATCACAGAGCTACCTCACTATTGAACAAACAGAAGCTAATTTGACATTAATCTTCTTATCTATCTCCTAGAAAGAAAGCAAACAACTGCATTTCTTAGAATATCAGAGTCTTGGTTTAAGTGTGAATTTCAATGGAACAACACTGGAGATGTTATCACTGTAACGCTCACTTCTCTGAGGGTAGTAAGGGAGAGGAGCCACCTGGTAGGTGCTATATAAGAACGTGGGCTTTGTCTTCTCTTCATCCCAATCTTTGGTTGGCACAGCCTCTGTTTCTTCTCCAAACTGATCACTTAGGCCCTCTTCAGGCTCAGCTGCACTATCAGCACCAACCCTATTCTCAGCCAGTCTGAATCCCGCCTTTGACTCCTCTGCCTCCACACTCTCCATCCTCTCGTTGTAACTCTCCTGGTCACCAGCAGCAAAGCTTCCATCACTGCCCGATGTATATGCCACACTTTCCTCTGAATTAATGTCAAAGAACTGATCATCGTCAACGAAATCAGAGGGAGTGGGTGGGATCAGATTAATGACAGGTGGTGTCAGGAGACTTCCAGAAGCCAGCATGCTATCAGTGCCGCTCTCATACAGCAGTGGGTCTCCCTCCTCCTCTTCATCATGTTCTCTGCTGGTAGAAATGATGGCCAGTTCGACCTGCGGCTGTATAGGGAGTGAAGACAGAGGCTTCAGTCGTTTCTGTTTCAAAGCCCTTGGGCAGGCAAACACAGAACTGGCTGAGCGGGCCTTGCTGTTTCTTGGGGTCAGGGGGTCTTCGTAAAGCAGGCTGAAGCTGGCGTTAACTATCCCCAGATCCTCCACTGTAATCTGGATAGCCTCCTTCTCACCTGATCCCCGTTCATCCATGTTTGGATGCTGAGGGCCCCCATTAATCTTCATTTCCTGCTCCTGCAGAGGATCCATCTCCTCACCATGCAAACACGAGCACCAGAACAGCCTGCGTGAAAGACGCTGAGTGCTCTTTCTCCATGGGTTTCTACGAGGCGGCTGTTTCGCTGCATTTGCACATGCCATAGCAGTGGCTGTCCGACCATACACGGGCTATACTGCTAAACACACATGTCTTCAGTTTGACCAGATAAACCTCTGAAGAGAAGAGACTGAAGGGAAGATAAACAACCATCCACTCCTCTGGGATAAAAAAACTACCCTGTGACAGAAGACACAGCATCTGCACACAACACAAGCACTCATCTGCAACATGTGTTGCTTAGGAGAGGAGTGAAAAAAATGGACCAATTCATGCTCACAGGGTCAGGTGAACACTTGAAATGAAGGCTGGGCTTAATCAGCATGCTTTGATATGTTAAGCAGCATCATTGTAGATACAGCTCCGGGCTGTAATAAGACAGCAATAGTCTGCCAAAATAAAATCCTGGCATAAACAATATGTAATGTAGATAACGACAAGAAAAATAAATTGCTTAAAAATAAAATCAGTCATGCATTTGTATGATCATACAGTGTGCGTGTGTGCATGAGTGCATGTGTCAGGGCATGTGATTAGATTATTACAAGTCTTAGTTCTATTTCTTTGCGTCATCTGTCGGGGTCTTACAGTATGTTTGGAAAACGATGAGAATATGGGCTGGCGGATGTTTGGCTCATACAACCCCTATGGCATTAGATGATATTTCCTTCATTCCACAGGCCCAGTCCTGTTCTCTGCTACCTGATAAGTCATCCAGCATGAGCTTAAGACCATTTTGCCACACCACCCACATTGAGAGCTTGTATGAAAACATGATATCCTTGTTTTTTTTTCTCAGGCCCAAAAGTGACAGTAGAGTGATGGGAATAATGACTCCTCCAGCAGTATCCACCTCTCACCTTGCCCTCGCTGTTTAGAGTGAAAAGGAAGCTGCTACTGTTTGTTTCTTTAACTGCCATTATTTTCCTCAGTCTCTGCCATGTCTAACCCCGTGGTTTTCCCTTTAAGAAATTTAGCTCCTGTCTTTGCAATCAAGTTTTCAGAAGGCAAGACATTTACCTGTCTACATTGTATGGAATCCCGCTTAACTCCATTGGGTTTAAAAGTTATTCTACATGTTTGTTTTTTTTTATCATAAAAGTAAGTGCCAATGTATTATATTAACCACATTCATATGGAAAAGTCAGTTCTATGTTTGAATGAAAAGCTACCACAAAGGTTGCCTTAATTTGGGCTTAAACAGCACTGACTATTTTTTTCCTAAATAAAAGCTGACCTCAGACACAATAATTATTTCAAATTAGGCTAAACAATTTGTTGGCTTGCAGTAGCATAATTTCTGCACACTGGCAGCAGATATAAGCAAAAGTAGATCATTCTGTTTTTCTAGCTACCCCGAGCTTTTCAGGTAGTAAAGCTCCAGAGAGACTTGGTTGCTAGGAACAAATTACAGCACTTTGAGGTGATTTCAGTGGGAGGTAAGCTGACTATAGACAGACTTAGTGCGGCTGAAGAGTCTTTGTAGCAGAGTGAAAAGTGCTTTTATACCCGTGTCACTCAGAGACCCACATGATGGTTTCCATTGGGAGAAAAGGTGGTATGAAGTGAACAACATAACCTCAAAATTATTGGCAGATGAGAAACTATTTGGGTTCAGTTTACCTAAGATTTGAGCATGACGCAGCAAAGCTAAAAGGCCAGGAGACAAGGGAGGCGAGGAGGACATGCATTAGAAAAAGGAAATCTGCCCTCCACTTAAAAACAGCTGCAAACCATTTTTGAAATCAAGCATTCAAGTGAAAAAATATATAATGTATTTAAATTGAATGATTGTGCATTGTTAAACCACTGTGCAGTAGAGTATTGGGGGAATTTGAAAGTAGGGGTCCGTGACATAATCCTGGTCAATACTGAGTGCCCAACAAAGGGGGGCAGTAGAGAGCAGATGCACAACAAGGACAGGACATAAAACAGAACTCACCACTTCTTAGAACAACCTCCTCTGGTATTCACAAGTCCGGATAAAGTTAAACCGCACAAGTGCTTTTCATTCGCAGCCTAGTGAGGCCGGCTTTCAAGATATCTTGATCTGGTATTTGCAAGAATATCAAGTTTTGTCATAATCCTTTTTACATGTTGTTTGAATATACATAAGCAGTAGGGGAACGAAAAGATATATGTAGGATTAATGTTCCGTCTCCTTTATACGGGTCGTGTTTGAAATTAGCTGAAAATCTGTGACCTTACTGGCAGATTTATGAAAAAATGAGTTCCTTATGATAAATGTTGAGAGGCAGTGTAAGTGACAAAGCAGACCAAGATGAATGCTTCACAGCTGCCATAGCCAGGGGCCATTTGTGGGAGAGATGAGTGAGACAGACATTGAAACCCACTAGTCTCCCCTCTCTTTCTGATGATGTAAATTTTTAACTCGGCTCTAATTATTTATCTGTAACTTAGCCTCTTGGATTTCTGTGACTTTCTTTGTGCATTTGTGAAGTTACATCACTGGACTTCATTGCACTTAGTGAGTTAGTCTACATGTCCAGACATAGGTCTGTAAGTATCTGAGCTTGCTCTGAGTGTGTTTTTACTGGTCTCACAACCAGAGAGTGGTAGATTCTGGACAGCCCCCAGACGGCTGTGCAGCCAACATCAACACCAACCCTCAGCTCTGGGAGGGCTCCTTTCTAAAAAACCCTCACCTCTTGCTCAGTTGCAGCTCTGTGAAACATGTTGAACATTTCCTGTGACAGTCATGTTTCCATAGGCATCAAGAATCTGGGTCCGTAGTCAGATTATGGGCTGGACTAGTCAGTAGTCCTGTGGTAAACATGACCCTGTTTGGCCATACAGAGAACTCACTCAGGCGCACACACTCAAAAAAAGAAAGAAATAGAGGCTTTTTCTCTGCTTTAATTCACAGAAGAGGAGAACGCTTCAACCAGTATGTAATTGCATTTACTAAACAAGACAGCAGCATGAGTCACTTTCTAGAGGCAAGGAATGTCACCTCTTCCTGTGAAACGAGGAGGAATGGGGGGAGCTATTACTTCAGAATAACATCCACAACCCTCTTTATATTGTAAGGGATGCTGAGCAGCCACAGAGAGCCAAACAACGCGGTGGCATTCTTAGAGCAGCGAGGGGGGTCTGCAAAAATAACCATATTCAACTGAGGATGTTGAGTTCCTGACTCAACAGATATATCAACACATCACAAATCGAGCCTTTTCACCACCGAGTTTCTCTTGAACAGATGCATCCATTTTGCTTACACAGATCTTCCTGTTTGTTCTCGCCACCACCAATCCTCTTGGAAGTCGGACCAAGTGTGCCAAATATTTGCAGTTTCCCCTGTGGCTGATACCTAATAGCATGAGAAAAGGAGTCCGGTGGGGGGAAGGAGAGGGCAGTGACCTTGAGAACTTTTGCGTTGAACTTTCCCCTCCACCCCTCCCTCACCAGCCAGTCCTCCACTCCCTAATCAATTACTGTTGGCAGTCAGGAGACCACCAATGATTAGCAGCAGCAAGGCAGACGTGGTTTGGGGGTGGCAGTGTGGGATGTGGGAGTCTGGGAGGGTGGCGCGTGGGGGAAAGGAGAGGAAAGCGGTCTTAGAAACGGCTTTGATCAAAACGCTGCCTCGAGAAAAGCAAAATGCAAAAGGACCCCCCTGGTTTAAATGACCCTTGAACAGTTTTATTTATCTATGAGAATGAAAGACGGCATCTTTTTGTATTTCGTCTCCCAGACTGTCACACGTGAGCGGACAGCTGTAGATCCCAAATATTGTTTACACTCGCACATGTATAGTAGAAACTAGCAGAGACGGACAGGCTCTAAGACAACAACACAGAAACACCACACATAAACAAAAACTTTTTTTTTTTTGTTCAGGTCTTTGAAGCAGGAGGGAAATAATTTACAGGCTCTTTTTTTTTATGAGAATCTGTGCTGTTCCCACGCCCAGTGTGGCAGGAAAGCTCCACAGAATCATTTGTCTTAGATTGGCTGATTGGCTTGCTGGAATCTGAGTATGTCTTTGACGGTGATGGAAGTTTAATTTGATGAGAGGAACTCTCCCACCACACCCACCCACAACTGCCCTCCCTGCTTTTATTCTTTTGCTTTCTTTTTCTCTCCATTTCTGATTCATCCGTTTCTCTCCTTTAAGTTTATAGGCTTATCTTTCTTATAGAGTGAGAGTGAGGCTGACAGAGAAAAGGGGCCCACACTCCTGCAAACGTCCGAAATGTTTGTGTCATTAATTCTCCCCTCTTGTTTAATGATCGGGGCAAGACAGCAACAGGCAATTTATGTTTGAGAGGGAGAGAGTGAGAGAGATATACATGGAGAGAAATATGAAATAAAGATCATTAAGATGAGAGAGGAAGAAAGAATACAATACAGAAGAAACGAGCCACAGAAGTATAGACACAATAGCTGACTCCATACAACACAGCAGACTGCAGCAGGCTCACACAAACCTGCTTTACAAGATGTGGCTTCCTCCGGGGCTCTCCATGGCTAGTCCTTTCTCCAACTCTCCCCGCACACAATTAATGGCATTATGAGCACCACTGGAAAGGCTCAACTAAACAGTTTTGTCTACAATTTTCCCATGGGAACACCATTTTGTGTAGATGCCAAGCACTCTGAAGTGGTTCGGTTATCTCTTTTCACTGATGTTCTCCTTCGGGACTTGTACTGTTGAGATAGCTTTGAGGAAATAAAGTCAAATCAAATTAAGTTTTATCTGTAATTTCAGAGCCAACAAGGATTATCATGATACATCACTGAGCAATGCAGGCGGGACTCTGACTCGGGCAGTTTTCGAATCCAGTTCGTGGTATTGTTTGCTGTGCTGGGTTTGTCTTTGTCATGAGATGTTTTTCACAGTCAGACAAGTATGGTCACTGTGATGTCCACAGCCAGGGCATCTGAGCCTCATCAGGCAGGCATTTCAAAGCTGCTGTCATGGGCATTTAGAAAGGGGCAGACCAAAGACAAAGGCCTACTATTGGCAACTTGTCCACTTGGTAGCCCCTTTGAGGTTTCCTAACGATGCCTGTGCCCTCATAGAAATCACTGCAAATTAATTTTAACACTCAGTGAAAAGACAGATTAGTGCCGAGAGGATGGCACAAAGGGTGTTAAATATGGCGAGCAGCATGCTGGACCACAGGCCAGGCCTGGGACACATTACCCACAGCTGCCAACACTGACCTATTTCCACCGAACCAGCTTAAAGATTTTTAGCATCCTCTATTGTGCAGAATCCCTGCAAAGCACACCATTGAAGTCTTATCTGCATGACCCCCTTTGGGCACGGTACCCTTTGATGGGTCTCATAAAGGCAGCGATGGGGTTTTAATTAAGTGTGGCAGGTTATTAGATGGTCCATATTGATATGGAGGGTTAGGGACAGATGTTGCAAGAGACAACCAGGGGAACATAGCTCTATACAAACAAGGGCTCAGACTGTTGTGGTGGAGACGTCAGTGACAAACACGACCCTCACTCTTAAACCATGAGAGAAAAGTGATTTCAGATTCAATTATCTTCTTTGCAAGAGGAAATAGTGAGCAGATGGCAACAATAGTTACGGGCCTCCCCACAATCAGCACTGTTCCTGGACATCTTTTCTTTGGGATAAATTTACCGTGGCCTCATGAGGTTTTCATTGAAGTGTTAGCACTAGGAGGTGAAGCTTGCCAGCAGGTCAATGGCATTAGAGACATGACAGAGGTCCAAAGCATCAGACTATTTTATGTAAACTCCTTCTGACACCATAAAAGATTTGTTTTGTCTGCTTACATTTTGTCAGTTTGATTCTTGGGGGAGAAAGTGATTTTTTTTGTACAGGAAATTAAATTCTTTTAACTTCCTTTACTGCATATCATTTCATGTAAACAAGTATTGACGTGGTCGACTAACATTTATATATGTCAGTATGTGGGTCAGTGAGGAAAAATTATCCTCTATCATGCCATGAATCGTAATGTAACGGAATGTAAATACTGGCTCACCAGTTAAAAGTTACAAGGATTTCTGATTATTTTTGATCAGGTCATGAAATGACTCATTTATAATTGATACAGTTCATGGGAGAAATTTGTGAAGACAAAGACTTGGAGGAAAGTCTGAGTTTGTCTGCTGGCTACCACTATGGGAGCAGAGTGAGAACCATATTTGAATGACGACCAAGTTTTTAAACACAAATAAATCACCTCCATTTAAGGGTACATAAATCTGATCTTTTGGAAGGTTGGTGACCCTCTTTGAGAGCACAGGCTAAATTTCTAATTAGATTCATGTCATGGCTGAATGAGAAGGGAATGTGTTTACTTTTTGGAAATAGCCATGATTTAAACAAATGGGACCAGGGAGAAATCCGAAAACGGTTTTATCGACTAAGAAGTAAAAAAAGACTCAGAATTCTAACAGACAAGTTATCCACAAGACTTTCAAAGTGAGTTACAGTCAATAATAAAGAAGATATGATACCGTGTTTAGCCCTGCCGTAACAATATAGCTTCCTTTGTCTTTGGCATTTCTTTAACATGAGGCCAAAACTTTAAGTATTAAACAGTGGCTGAAATGTAAACAGCAGCCTGTGCAGCAGTCTTCATTCTAATGCTTATTGCGGATAATTACTCTTTATTGTCAACATTTGGTGATGTATCTGCGCTGCCATATGTACATCGATGAGCCGTAACATTAAAACCATCTGCCTAATATTGTGTAGGTCCCCCTCGTGCTGACAAAACAGCTCTGACCCATCAAGGCATGGACTCTACAAGGCATATGAAGGTGTCATATGGTATCAGGCACCAAGACGTTGGCATCAGATCCTTTAAGTCCTGTAAGTTGCAAGGTGGGGCCTCCATGGACCGAACTTGTTTTTACAGCACATCCCATAGATGATTTATTACATTGAGATCTGGGGAATTGGAGGCCAAGTCAACACCTTGAACTCTTTGTCATGTTCCTCAAATCATGTTCCTTTTGCAGTGTGGCAGGGCACATTATCCTGCTGAAAGAGACCACTTCCATCAGGAAATACCGTTACCATGAATGGGGATACTTGGTTTGCAAAAATGTTTAGGTAGGTGGTAAATGCAAGGACCCAAGATTTTCGAGCAGAGCGTTGCCCAGAGCATCTCACTGCCTCAACCAACTTGCCTTATTCCCATAGTGCATCTTGCTGCCATATCTTCTCCAGGTAAACGGTGCACACTTAACAGGCTGTTGAAATTATGTAAAAGAAAACATGATTCATCAGACCAGGCCACCCTCTTCCATTGCTCCATGTCCATTGTTGGTGGTGGACAGTGGTCAGCATGGGCACTCTGACTGGTCTGCGGCTACGCAGCCCCATACAGACTAAGCTGCGATGCACTGTGTGTTCTGACAGCTTTCTAGCATAGCCAGCATTAAGGTTTTCAACAATTTGTGGTACAGCAGCTCCTCCGTGGTATTGGACCACAGGAGCCAGCCCTCGCTCCCCAAGCGCATCAATGAGCCTCGGGCGCCCATTACTCTGTCACCGGTTCACTGGTTGTCCTTCCTTGGACCCTTTTTGGTAGGTACTAACCACTGCACACCAAGAACAACCCACAAGACCTGCCATTCCGGAGATGGTCAGTCGTCTAGCTATCACAATTTGACCCTCGTCAAAGACGCTCAGATCCTTACACTTTCCCATTTTTACTGCTTCCAAACCATCAGTTTGAAGAATTGACTGTTCATTTGCTGCCTAATATATCCCATCCCCCTTGACAGGTGCCATTGTAATGAGGTAATTAATATTATTCACTTCACCTGTCACCTGCCTTTTAACATTGTGGCTGATTGATATATATATATAGACTAGTGGTCAGAGGTTTACAGATGTCAAAGAAAATGGCTAAAATATTTGCAAGGTCCTGCTCTGTGCCCTTATTGGCAGTTGCCTTCAAAGAAAGCTTTGTATCTATGCCCTTAATTACGAAAACCAGTCAATTGAAAATATGATTACAATAATTTGTATTTGTTTTGTGCAGGTAATTTTTATAATCTGAAAATAAATAAAACTATTGAAATGTGTGTGCGTGTGGTACACAACAGTGTGAGAGAAGAGTGGTTACAGTTGATATGATGAGTGAAATATAGGCTGATTTTTCTCTGCCACTGTTTCGTTCACGTGACATTTGAGCCTGTTTATCCACTTCACTGTACCAACCTGTCTGATTGGTGCTTCTGTATATGATATATGCTATAAACATTAAACACTGCACACACACACACACACACACACACACACACACACACACACACACACACACACACACACACACACACACACACACACACACACACACACACATTGTTGTAGTAAGTACATGTCTATGTTGATCTTCATATACAGTATCTTAGAGTGAGGGAAGTCCATTCAAGACTGGAAAAAAAACAAAAGATTGGACAAAATCTGTATTTGATAAGGTACTGAATAGGAACGGAGCGCACACACACACACATACATACGCAAACACACATGCACGCACGCACACACGCACACACACACACACACACACACACATATTTAATTTCTCTCTCTTCCCTCCATCTCTCACTGAAAACTATTTATGAAGGTCTGACAGTGCTGATGCAGGATAGCACTAAGGCCAACTTTGAGAGCATAATATCACAAGTAATCAGCACCTAGAATGGCTTTAACAAACGCCTGAAAGCACAATGGGATCCAATGTACTCTATACTTGTTAATCACTTGTGACGACTGTCTATGTTAATGCACATCGCCAACATTTGAGAAACCAAGGCAGTGATCCTTTAATTTCACAGAATGAGGTGTTGATAGAAACCTGAACCCTCTCAGCAGCTAATTTAGAAAAATGCAGTACAATAGCTGCTCATTTCCTGCTCTGAGTAGACTTATGAAATGACCACAAGCTTATTCGTCTTCTTACCCTTATCACAATTTGCAAGACACAAAGGGCTGTTCCTGTTAGGAACTTGGAACGTCCTATTTGTAGAAATGACATTCCAGTTATTTCACACAGGAAATTACCATCCCTCTAAATACATTGTCTGATGGTTCATTAATTGAGTACCGTTAACTTATCCCATTCAGGTTTATCTTTTGTGTCACAAACCACACATCTCTACATTGTACAGATAATAGGCTCTGTTAAAGAGTTAGTTTGGAGCATCTGGGTCGGTGATCTATTTTGGAGACATAGATTACATTTTAAGAATGAATTGACAGTGGATCTAAAATTGGTGTAATCCTTTAAACCACATTCTTGTAGTGTGCCGTCACACACATATAATCTCCTCTGTCGTCTTTGCTGCTGGGGTGTGAGAGGGGAGTATTTCCGCCTTTGCTGATGGTCCTCTCAGGAGGCCATTAATGTCTAGTCACGCTAGACAGCGCAGGCTGTTTTGTTACTCAGGTTGCTGAAGGTTGCTCTCTCACCTTGACCCCACTGAAACAGGAGAGCTTAAATGCTGTCTTCCCCCATTTCTTCAAATAGCAACATCAGGGTTTTTTTTTTACACCAGTATAGTAAACCAGAAAGAAATTGTTTCTGTGTATTCAATCTTAGAAATGCATTAGATATGGATATGTCTCATTTTCTAATATTTTTGGTTGTTCTTTCCTTTTTTATTCTTTGCGTCCTCTCTCTTCTTTCTGAGGTTGTAATTAAGCGCAATACAAGGTTAAACCTCTTGGTTGGTGCGGCCTTCTTATATTCCACTGTTTGTTGTATCAGCAATGTACTTTTGGGTCATTAAGACCCAGACCTTTTTTGCATACACTTGGAAAAAAAAAAATCAACCCAAATAATTTCATAGTGCCCTGACAACAAAAATAATTTCATAACTAAATAACAGTTAAAATAAAAATGTGTCAATTGTGTCACACTAAAAAACAATTTAATAGATGCCAAATAATAATATTAGAAATATTGATAATAACAATATTCATTGGCCTGCCTTTTAATACACATGAACAGACAAAAAAAAAGTTAGAAATTGTTATTTCAGTTGTTTTAAAATTTATTTTAATTAATCTCTACCATCATGCTATACTAAGTATTATCAGCTTTACAGTAGCTACCCTGTAACAAGACTGGGTGCAGAGCAGTTATAGAAATAGCTGATATCAGCACAGTAAAACGGGGTGTTGACAGTCAGACCCAAGGTCTCCCTAAGGCCATCTCTGAGCATCTGTTTAAGCACTGGAAACCATCCTCACTACAGCTTCAGCAAATCACAGCCTGTTCCAGTTCAGACCCGGGGGTCAGCTTAGGCGTGAAAAGAAGGGAACAGGTCCATATTGTCAGTTCGATTAGAACTCATACTCTTTCACAAAACCACATCCCCAGCAGTCCCCTCGCCTCATCCCGGGCCCGGTTGGAATGCAGGGGAATCTGATGGCAGACAGGAAGTCCTTATTGTACTAGTGCAGAGATCCCGGAGCCAGACAGCATACAGGAGCGATGTCATCCCTGGCCAGGCCAGGCATATCTTTGTGCTTGCTCACTGCGTAACAAAGACGTAAATAAACACTGTTACCCCCACTGGTCTTCAACTGTCATTTCAATTAGGCAGAGTAGTGATCGAAAGCCACGGCCTGTGTTTTTCCCAGCGATGCTGTTACCTCTGACCCCTGCGGCTCGTGCCTGAGGTAATTTTCTTTATTAGTCCATGGGGTCAGTATTTAGCCCCATAGTCATCAGTAGCTGGCTGAAATCTGCAGAGTCAACACTCTGCCTTCCTGGCTGTTAGCGGCATTAGCACACTGAAGCCCCACTGCCTCCCACTCCCACTCTCCAAACATCCTCCCTAAGGCCAGATAACATCTCTGTCCCGTCCATTCATGAGCCAGCCAAAAGCCTGTGTCCTGCAGCTGGGTTGCTGCACATGTTGATGTAGAGAAGCTTTCTAGGAAGTCTTTTCAATTTAAATATGTGACACCAGACAAAAGTTTTATCAATAGTAACAAGTTTAGAGTTTGGAAGATAAGAACATTTTCGTGACAGCCTGTAATTAACTCATTTGCTGTATAAACTGGTCTGGATTTTTTTGGATGCTGATTGATGTACTTACCTTGAATAGTTTTTCAACAGCCAAACACAGCCTAAGGATAAAAGTTATTGATAGAGAAAGGGCTAAGGCTCACCTAGCTATAATCTATCTTGTAGTTTTTGTTTAAATAAATATACGTAGCTCCGTTGACACAAGCCATATAATACTAGAGGTTTTGTCTTTCTAAACCCTCACTTACAACCAGAACTGAAGCAAAGAAGTTAACAGAACTGTGACCAAATGATACATTTTCCAGGAAGCCAAGCCTTTGGGATTGAAACAGTAAATGTTTTCTTACTGACAATAAATCATGACATTGTTTAATTAGCATCCTCCAAATTCTCATTCATTGTGGTGCGCCTCTGAGATGTTTCCCTCTTTGGCTTTTACTTGCATATTTCTCAAGATATTCCACCCATCTATTTTGCCACTGAGAGAAAGATAGAGGCAAATGCTAATTACAGAGGAGGGAAATCTGGTACGGAATAAAATGGGCCATTGTGATAATTCCTCTAGGAGGGATTTACAATCCCTATCAGATAAAGAAACAGCCATTTGCTTATCTGGCTTTTTTTCTCATTACACACATTTTTTAACTATCGAACAAAGTTATGTACGTAATTAAAGCTTCTGTTGCAGATAAAAGTAAAAAACTGTCAAGTCAACAAGTGCAGCTTCATCCAAACTGTCTTCTTTTCTCACAGAAACAGCCTAAAATAATGATGAAATACAGTTCCTCCCACTCTTCTCTAAACCGGGGTTTCACCTGAACCTAATCTCGCAGGGAATATCAGTTATACAAAACCCTGTCAACCTGAGTAAGACGATGCCTTGTTGGTGGTGGTCTCTAAAGACCAGCGGGGACAATGGATCAAATACAAACCAAGAGGCTTTGAACTATTGTTGTTAGTCTCTTTCCCCTTTTGCTCATGCCCACCATGACCCTCTACTCCTCCTCTGCTCCTGATATCTCGCCTACTGTTCGACACAGTGAAAGTGCCTCATTGTAGAGGAGGAGTAAATTTCTGATTTGCCTATCTCATCTACCTGTTACCTAGATAACAGTGTCCGCTTAATGAATACATGTGGATTTCACAGCCTTCATACTGTCTCACTAGTGTTTTTAATCTGATAAAACTCAGAATTCCCCTACATCCATCTGACTGCGGTGTTAGAAAACAAATGCAGTTGGAAAACCATGGGTGTGTAGGTAGATCACATTCACCTCAGGGGAAGAAGCAGGATTTAGGAATTAAATATTACAACAGTAGGATTGCATGTTCTTCCAATGATTATCAATTATAATGTATGGAAATTCCTATAAAAATTCGGCCATTCTTTGCATACATGCCTTTTGTAGTTAAGTTGTCCTTTCTCCTCGCCTTTACTCATCCATTAAACATGAGCCATGAAACATGAGACAATTAATCATCCACAAAGAGCTTAGATACAAGTGTGCTCAGGAGAGACAGTTGGCAAATTCGACGGCAATATTTAACAATAACAGCATCATAATTACATTACTGCAAAAAATGTTATAAAAATTTCATTATGAGTTTTCAGAAATAAGCTGTGCACTGACAACTGTCAAAAGGCAACTTGGAAAATCGGGAGCTTATTTGTGTGTAGATTTTGCAGGGTGCTGCCAGACCTCATGAATAACACAATAAAACAGTCAAACAGCGCTACAGAAATCTTTCAAGTTTCCAAATGTCTGAAAAATGGGACTTTCTTTCACAAGAAGAATACCGAGGAATCTGATCCTTGGATATCAATCCCTGTCTGCTTGATACAGACACTGATGACAGAGGAGTTGATCACTAGCCTAGGGTGGGGTCCATGCATATTTGTCTGCAGTCCTACAGTAAATGCTGCTGTCTCCACCCAAACTCAAACCACTCCACAGACTTGTCTTTTTTCCTGAGCTGTCTGCAGACATCAAGTCTACCATATTGTACACACTGCGTTTACCTTCATTCCATCAACCATTTCCACAAGACAGGACCACGAGGAGCCTCGACTAATGAGAAAACAACATGTATGTAATCAGCTCGAGAGAACGGAGGGAATTCTGCAAACCTCAGTAAAGCTATCGCTGGCAGAGGCTGCTCATGATACTGGCTTGTCAGTTTCTGCCAGCTGGCACAGGCAACCTGGCAAAACCGTGCCTGTTGGTTAATGGATCATAAAGGTTCGCTGGGAGCTGCTTCACAGCTCAAGTTGATTTAGCAATGTAACACAAACCTATTAGTGCTGCGTTTCTGTGTAAGCGAGCACGGCATTCAGACTCCATGCACCATGCAGGCTCCATGCACCAAAACACAGTCTTATAGCCCTCGTAAATCATCAGGTCCAGCTAACTTGCACAAAAAGGCAGTTACACATTTCATGAAAAGAAATGATACAGCTTATCACATAATCACTGTAAAATTATTGGCATGCCCGAGGCAATTATTCTCAACTGCTTCATGTTAAACCGTAGCAGCAATTTCCTTCGTTTTTGTGGACCATTCTGTCCACAAAAACGATCCATTAAATTCAAAATTATACCAGTGTTTGTAAATTATTGTAAGGAGCAGTGCATTGCCTCCACCCACTCTTCAGAAAATTGGATGCATTTTTTGCCTACTATTTTCATAGCACTCAACACATATCCATTGTTAATAATACTGCATGTTATTGCTGGATTAAAACGGGAAATCATCATTAATGTGAAAAAGAAGGTTTGTGCTTACCTTAATACGAAAAGGTCCCAGAGCATCATTATTCCAGGAATAATTACAGTTAAACTGAAGACTTTATTGGATGCTCACTTTCTCTGTTTGACGATAAGTGACACACTGTAATGTGTTGGCATGAGGACAAGCCTTACTGGCTGACAGAAAGGGATTAAACAGTATTAAGAATGTCCAGATGAAGGGCCACATGCACAGTCGTTCAAACTAATACTATGACATACTGACACACTGTGCTGGAGGATAAACAATGATCACAGCCATTATCATCATTATCTCGTCACTCAGCACCAACACCCATCCTCTTCACACTATCATATGAATATTTGCACGTTGTGTCTTCGGAAATCAACGCATGTAAACAAAGATAGTTCGATGCTAGCTATTGTGGCTAACAGTCAAATCTCTGTTTTTACACATGCGCTTTGTATCATTTCCTCATCTGTAGCTCTGTTGTTTAAAGCTGATTATAATCGGCCAGATGGACCCCAGCACCCGTGCCTAGTCTGTCTGTGCTACAACCCCCCCCAGCAATTGAGACACATCTGTATGAGTGGCTGACAAACTGGGTCATGCCTGTATTTGAGGATAATAGAAGAGACTTTGTGAGTATAGGGTTTTGTTTTTCAGATTTATGCATCATGATCATTGCTGTGGAATTATAAGAATGTGATCACAAGTTAATCAATGTAAAAGCCCACAAGATGATTTCGTTTTCCTCTATGGTTCATTCAAATATCATTTTTCTATAAAATGTACATTTCCTCTGAGGTCATTATAGAAACCCAGGGAGTTTATGAACCTGCAGTGTAGTTAGAAAGGCCAGAAATTCCCCAGTCACAGCTCTGGGGCTGGCCCTGCTCCCTGGACGGCGTCCCCAGGAAGTCTCCTGTGACCCTTCAGACTTTCCATAAATCTGCTGAGTGATTGCGGTGGTCAATTAACACTCTGTGAATTGCTCCTGGTGGAGAGAATGGTCACATCCGTAACAGCAAGAAACCAAAGCCGCGGGTTCACCCTGAGTTCTGCAATAATAACATGGTGGACCTGGTACAATAAAAAGGGCCCAAAACTATAATAGCAGCTATTGTGCTGGTGGTCACACAGTCACTCAAGTGCAATATTCAGGAAGGTCATTTCATTACATCCAATAGAGCCTCAATCATGTGTAAAATTTGCAGTTTGAATGGGCTTGCTATCATATCACTCATCAGCGGCTATGGTGAAGGCTAATGGAGGCCCTTTCTTCCTGCTGACTCTTTGTGTTTTTTGTTCCCATTGACTGTATCAGTTTGGCTTAATTTAGTCTTTTTTTAATCAAGACAGGCCTTTCAGTCATTATTGTTGTGCTGAACCTGGCTGCTCACTCCAATATGTTTCCTCAAGATTAGAACAAAATAGAATTTCTTTTGCTGGAGGAAAGAAATCAGTCAAAGTGCATATTGTGTTTGATGTTAAATACGAGAGTAGCCCTGCAAATAATCTGTTTAATTTTCAGGTCCTGAGTTTGGACAACAACAATGGCCCTGTCAAACACTGAAACAACAAAATTTAGAAGGAGAAGCTTTAAGCATTCTTCAGGAATTTAGAATATGAAGTAGTTTTTAAACCCCATTAGTGACTGACTAAAAACTGCTGCTAGGGATGGCCATCTTTCGATCAGCCCAGACTAAAATATTTCAACAACTGTGGAGTAGATTGCTCTGAAATTTGGTTCTCAGATTTCTCAGATGATGTATCTTAATGACTTTGGTGATCCCCTGGTGCAGACATTCATCATTCATGTCCTCCTCTGGATGAATTGTAATTACTTTGGAAGTCTCTGAACCTTTAATCTAGCACCATCATCAGGTAAACATTTTACCTGCAGGACAATTCTAAACAAGACTAAGTCAAAACCTAATATGTAGGTTCATCTGTTCGCTTCTCTCCTACTCTCTGTGCTCACATATACAGTATTTTAATACAGCCGAATTCCCAATAAAGCTGTTCTCATTTAAATGCTTTTCTGTTTCTGTTGTCAGACAACAGAACAGGTATGAAATAGTGACTGAAACGTGGCCCATTAAGACGACATGTTAACCAGCAGTTGCTTCCAAGCCATTTCCAAGCTGCTGCTCTGCCCTGCTAAAATCCTGATTTTACAACCACGACATCATCTGATAGACATCACCATACAACTATGTTAAAGACAACAGCTGTGCTGTGATTTTGGCATATTTACTTGTAAAATGATCACTCAGAGAGACAGTTAGCAGCTCATTCACTACTATGTCAGCTGCCCTGTGGTCAATTGAATGAGATGCACAGAGAGTTGTCCCTGTGGAGGGAAAGCCTGACCTTGCGCTCGCGGGGCGAAACTGGCGACTCTTATCTACAGAAAGTAGACCATGTTTGTCCAGAAATTTATTCCTCCTCTACAAATTTGGTGCTTTGGTGAAGAAACCTCACTAAAGGGGTCTGAAAAGTAAATCTAGCAACAGAGGCACTATGTTGGCAACACTGCCTGTAAACCTCCCCTTGATGCCACAATAGGAACTGTTTGTGCCTATTCATTTTGAAAGAGCAACAGCCAATGGTGTAACTTTATCATTCAGTCAGTCAGTCAGTCAGAGACATTTCTATTTATGGGGCTGGCCCTGCTCTTGTGGTCCTGCCAAAAATACTAAAATGACTTATTTTATTATTAAGAATGCTCTTCCTTTTTTTTCTTTTCTTTTTTTTGTTGGTAAGCAGTGCTTTTACATGTGCATATTAAAACTTTATTATTTAGTATACTTGAAAGAAAGAAAGTGTGAAAAACCTGCCATGGCACTCTCTAACCATGAACTCTGTGGCTTTTAAATGTTTTAGGTGTGTCATCGAAGTGCATCATGCGATGGGAATACGGTCGCACACTTTTGGACAGTCTCTCCTCCTCGTGTACACACAAAATGGGAAGGATGTAGTTGTGTAAAGAATGAAAAAGAGAGCTCAGGAAGGAAGATCAGATCCCATGCTCCTCCTTCTCTCATGGCCCATATCAGGCATGAATGGTGCCACTTTATGAATGCGCACATGGTGACGTGTATAGTACAGACTCAAAAGATGCTGACATTTGAGATTCACTCAGCAGATGCAGGAAGAAGAGGAAGCCCAAAAAGGGAAGTGATGCAGTCGGCATAATCACACTGATGATTCACAAAGTCTGTTAAAAAAAAAAGAACCGAATCCATTTCATTAAATTAAAAGCTGAGGGAATATCTTTTAATTTTGTTAATTGGGGTTTTCTTTAACATTTTTGGCTGCTCCTTGTGATTCTGCCCATAGTTGTGTATCACAAAAAGTGATAAATGAATATAATAAGAAACCTTATCTTTAATTGAATGCACAGCCTTTGTTACTCAGCTCCAAACATGCATTACCCTGGAATTACATCATTTGTGGTCACACTTTTGGGTGTGTGTTGATGTCTCAACACATTTACTTTGTTTAGAGATGTTGTGACTTGGAGTGTGGAAAAATAGGTGGTCAGTGCCCCCATAAACCCTTTAATTTCCACTTTGTCGGCCTTGTTTTTTATGATGCAGCAAACAATTATGTATACAAGGAAAATCCCATAAAAGACACTAATATAAACATTTTATGTCAGCAGACAATCTTTCCCCCAGCACAAAGACATTATAGGAAGTAAAAACATGACTTCATCGTCTAAATTTTATCTCTGGAATTAAAATATACAACCTGCAAGGTGCTTGGCAGAAAACCAATAGCATACACTTGCTTCATCCCAACATGTAATACAGTGTTTTCTGGCCGGTCCAAGTGTAGTCCAGCTTTGCAGAACCCAGCTGTGGCTTTTGGTCTCTAGTAAAATGTTTTTATGTCTAGACGTTGCACAAAAATAGAAAACATTGAATGGATTTAGCTGAGTGTCAACTCTGTCCTACCCACAGGACGAGTGTACTTTCTCATGTGTGGAAAAAAAGCACTCTCCTGTTCTTTTTTTTCACTTTACAGCTCAATAGATCTGTCAGCTGGAATAGGAATGTTGATATAGCCGTAAGGATGGGTGAGATAACAATGATATCTGCTCCAGATTTGAAGGCCTGTATGGAACAGTGAACTAAGATATTAATTGAGGATAATAGAGTCATATTGATTTAAATTCAAATATTTAAGCAAAGAAAAAAGTTCACATAAACACAAAAAAAGGCTTCATATGATTGTGCATAAACATTAAAAATAAGCCTGCGATATTTTGATAAGCCATGTACGTATTATCAAAGAACTGAGGTAATTGTAATGTTGCCACAATGTTTTTTGTCGGCTTGAAAATATTTTTGCCAAATAAAAAATATACTTAATGAGGGTACAATAGTGGGAAGAAAACAGATTTCAGAAACAAGAGAAATGAGCAGACTTGGGTGAGCATTCTCCTACACGTCTCCCGGTGATGAAAAGCAAGGAGTCCTTGGATTTGACGAATTGTCCAAAATCTATTATTTTATTGGTCCTTCAACAGTCTATTTCTTTTAACTGCTGACATACTGTTTGCCCAAAATGCCCCTGTCTCTTGTTCTTCACTCAAACTTTGGAAAAAATATCAAACGTTCTAAATGGGTGTGCAGTTTGAAAGGTGCCTGCCTAGGCAGCTTATGAGTCAGCGTTCAGGAATCCCCTCATTCACTGCTAACGCACAGTGACAAACAGTGAGGATGGATCGGGATCTCCAAACATTCTCCACGGGCTTCATAGAGCAATCAATTTACCACAGGCCTGGTAGAGCAGTGGCAAAGCTTTTAACTGCAACACAAGACGCGCTCCGTGCTGCTCACAGGGGGAGAGCATGCAGATTGATGGCCAGATGAAGCTCTATTATGACTAACCCCACTTGGTTTTCAGACGGTGCCGCCAGGCTGCTTTACCAGTGCAAGTGGTGCTGGCGGAGCAGCGTGACCCTGCCAGTATGAGTGACGGCGAAGACTTGTGAGTGGCACGGCTACATACTGAGGATGTTTTGTGGAGTCTGATTGATCTGATCTAAATTGCGTTGATCTGCACTCAACAGACAGTGGCCTGGCTCTGGGCAGCGGTCCACGCTAACAAATACCAGCTTTAACTGTGGAGAACAGATAGTCTCCACTCTTATTCTGAGTAATGTCTGCCTCTCATTCATTGGGGCGGCGCATGAAAAGTTCTCAGACTACCATGCCAGAGGTGACATCACACTATATTTTCTCCTCCTTTTAGACAGACTGCAGCAGGATGTTAAAGAGGGTGACATGACAAAACCACCTCTGCTTATGAACATGTATTTGTCAACGCCCTGTTTATGTGTGTGTGGCGTGGGAGTGCATGTGCCAGTGTGGGCACGCTGTTACTTGTGCCAACATCGTACATGTTTATGATCATGTGTGTTCAGTTTTGGTGACGGTGCAGATCTATAAAGTGGTTGTTCTCTGTAGCAAAGTTAAATGGGGTAGGGGTGAATTGCTTGAATAAAAAAGAGATTTATTGGACCACTTAGGCATTGTTCTATTTTCTCTGAACTTTTTTTAAAGTGGTAGAATAGATAGATCTACATCCAAGAAAGAGCTGTTGATGACCAGGGTTATGCCTAACGTGCCTGCGAATTACAAACATTCAAATTCTTGCCCCCTCTTTTTTCAGTTTAAATTAATTTGCTTGTGATCGCATCACATTCAGCTTTAAAGCCTTGATTCAATTAAAAAACAAAATGTATACCTTGTTCTACTTTATATGTCTTTTTGCTGGTCAATTAATCTTGTTAGAAATGAAGAATGCACTTGTCTAGGCCATTAAAGAATACTGTTATATCCTTATCGCTTTTAAGGCCTTTGTAGACCACATGTTTTCTTAACTCACTATTGGCAGTGATTGTGATTATACACTCTGATGTTCCACCCATCGTAAGCTTACTTTTGCCCGAGCCAATCCGCAGCGTAATTTATGTTTCAGCACTGACTGCAGATAAAGACAAGGGCCTTTGTGTCTGTGACAGATGGAATGTAACCAGGAATTAACCGAGCTTCAAATGGCCTAATATAGCTCAATAATTACTCACGATGATTGCAGTTTGTTTAAGCACTAGATAGAGTGTGCTTCAGAGGTCTCATTTTACAAAACAGTCTAGTGCATCACGTGTTCTTGTTCCGATCATCACTTAGGCTCGACTTGTGGTAGTCCCTGTGGCTGATTTATGGAAACATAAAACAGGCATCACACCTACAACTTCCCCTGTGCAATCAAGGTTTGTCTCTGTGGTCGTTGCAGTGGTTGACTTTCAAGTTCATTGTTTTGAATTCCCCTCCTCACTGCAGATCATTTAGTTATTAGACGAGGAGGGAGAGAGTGATGTAGGAACAGAGAAGATGGGGAAGGAGGAGTATGTTAGCAAGATTTTTTCCCCCCAACTTAGCCTCTCTTCCTTGACTTTCTGCTGCATTCCCTTGTCCTCACTCCTCAGTCTCTAACAGAAGAGGGCTTCAAGGAGAGGCTGGTCGAAGTCAGACAGGGATGGGCCTGAAAGAGGCGTATTATGAGGTCACATTCTTCCCAAATGCAGGCAGGAGCCAAGTCAGTAGCCGGTGGAATTACCCCCATGAATCATGCCCATTGTGATGCCTACTCAGGATGAGAACATGGAAAGGAATTAGGTATGGCAGAGCCTTATCAGCTTCCCATTCGGAACCGGCCGGCTGCTCCGTGCAAGCAGACTGGACAGCCTTTCCCATCCTTGCTCATGCAGAGTGTCCGCGAATGAGGAATTCCTCCACTACCATGTGTTGTTACTTAAGGGTGTGCTGCCGCCAAGTTACTGCGCACTTTTCCATCCACGCCCATCCTCCTGTCTGTGCACTTCCTTCCCTCCCATTTACCCAGAGATCTTTGTGGTAGGTCCTGGAGTTCAAGCAATATTAGGTTGCACCTCTTAAAACATGTCAGGCTTTGCGGTGAAAATTAAAGAATGGAAAAATGATGAAATGTAACATTTTGCTTACGATTTTTTTCACATTCAAGCTGTTAGAAAACGGAGAGAAGATGAGACTGATGGAAACACATTTGACAACTTTTATCATACTTGGCTTATTTTTAATGTACAGTCCCATTTTTTCCTCTCAAAGAGCTCTCTGCAGAGTCCATGTTAAGCGGCATGTCTTGGGTGGCATCTTTGGTTTTGAGTTCAACCAGTTGTCTCACCAATAAAGTAAAGAAGATGTGAGAAACAAATTATTCTTACAGACAAATTTTAATCTATCATTTTTTCACCTCAACTTTCCATTTGAATCAATTCATGAGCTGCTGTTTGCAAAGACCAGAAATCCCCCTTGCCTTTGCTTTTTGTGTCTTGGGGAGAGAGATTCTTACATGATATGACAAATGAAGTGAATTTTGTGGCAAACAAAGAAATGTGTTTGTCATTTTTGTGAAGGAAGATGAAAGAAATAGACATTGAGAGTGAACTGCTGTAATAGAAAACACTCCACAGCATAGACGTGCATTCTCACTCAAAAATAACTCTCTGCTGATTCGAATGAAAAGAGCCAGGATAAATGTGTCTGCTGCATGAAGAATGCTATGCGGCTATCAAGCCTTACATGACTATAGCTAAAGGTTTTAGCCCTCTGGGACTCTGTGATGGATGGTAAACAATCCTGAACCATACTGAAGCTTGTGTGAATGAGGTAATAGCAGCAAGACAGGAAAATGGACGGTGCCAGGAAGCCTCATGTCAGCATTTTCGATCCATGACAACAAAAGAGAAAGAAAAAAAGATAATCTTGCTGCTTCAATCTAGCTATCCTCTATCTGTTTATATGGTTGTTTCTGTGTGTTTGTGTGTGTGTGTGTGTGTGTGTGTGTGTGTGTGTGTGTGTGTGTGTGTGTGTGTGTGTGTGTGTGTGTGTGTGTGTGTGTGTGTGTGTGTGTGTGTGTGTGAGGTCTGCATCAACCCCAGGCAGGACAGGACAGGGTGTGGACAGGAGTCACCACCTCCACCCTTGCCCAACCCCTCCTCCCATCCTTCTCTGCCTAGGTAGGGCAGGACGGGTGGGGCTGGCAGAGCTGTGAGGGCCCCCATACCTCATAAGGGCATGCCACAAGGACTGACTGCATACATCCGGGGAGTGAAGTCTTTGTCATAACACAGCACTCCGCAAAATAAAATAAACACATGAGAGGGAGAAAGGAGAGGGTGGGGAGAGATAAGGCCAGGGAGGGCCAGTGGGAGCAGGTAGGAGGGAAATAAGTGGAGAGAAAAGTTGTGCAAGACAAAGAAAGGGAGAGCTGGAGAAAGGTGGTGCATGAAACAAAGCGACAAGCCCCCCCAAGTTGATTACTATTGAGTAAGCCCCAAGTCCATTAGCCCAAATAACATCCAGGTGCTGCTGTGGCTATGGTGGCTTTTTTCACTGGGGTGTAAACGACCTGCTCCTTTTCATGCTCAAACATGGGAGGCCGGGAAACAGGCCAGACAAGCACCGTGTCTCCTTGGGCTATTCCTCTCTCCTTCTCCCCTCATCACCTGAGTCCTATCAGGAGTCCTGCTGCTCCTCGAGACATGTTCTGTTCATTTGCCGCCTTTGTCATCACCCAAAAGAGATTGCTGCTCTCTGATCTGTGTGTGTGTTGAATGTGTGTGTTTTCTCTCCCTGGGTGAGACCTCCCTCCATCAACCATTACAGTTCCCTTCCCACAACTGAGCCGGAGGGGCCCCTGGGCTCACACTAAACATGCTTTCTTTTTCGTGAGTTTAATGAGGAATAGGAGAAAGAGCGAGAGAAAGAATGTTTGGCTGAAAAAAAAAAGGTGGAGAGATTTTTCAAAACAGCCACAGAGGATTTATTTGACAGAGGGAGAAAGGAGAGAGAGGGAGAGTCAAGAGACATTTTGGATGTGGAGACAAATATGTACGCTTGGAACCGCATTACACCCATCTTACCTCTCATTACCTCCAGATAAGCAACAGTACACCACAGCTGGCTGCTGTCTCCAAGTAATTACCACTATACTACAAATTAGTGGCTGTAGCCAAGTCAGTCTCTTTAGCTATTAGGCCTGGACTCTGCATCCTCAGGATCTGTTTTTCACAACTGAGAAACAAGCTTGATTGTTTGTCAGTACATCCTACATGAGGCCACTAGACATTCAGATGGTAAAGTTCCATTATTTCTTAATCTCGGAGTTGTGAAGTTAACGTAACTGGATTAAAGTAATCTGGTTACAAAACACAATAAGTGCAATTCATTAGATACATAATCAGAATCATCTTTATTTGCCAAGTACACCTTTACAAGCAATGTGACTTGGTGACATTAGACAAACACCAAAACACACATACTGTATATATAATAGCACATGCACATGGCACAGGACAGGACACCATTAGTGCCAAGGGGACAGTGCAGCTTATATATATTGCAGGAATATTGCAGTGCTTTTATTTGCTTGGTTGTACAGAAGGTGCATGAAGAATTACATTTGATACATCATATTACATGTTACGGTAAGATATTATGGTAGTAGTATTACAGTAGTTACATGCTGTATATCACAACAGGCAGTTCTTACATCATAAACCTTTGGCAGATACAGAGGGATGACAAAAGGAAAAACCAAAGTGTCTTTTGGGCCACCTTGCTAAGTCTCTAGAACTCTACTGGAGGGATGAACACCAGCTTTCTAAATTATATTTCCTCAATTTGGGGGGACTTTTAAGTCTTAATTGATAGCCACGTTAGATAACTGACAGGAAATTTTTAGGGGAGAGAGACGACGAACAACAAGCAACAAAAGTTGAGCTTCAAAGCTCATTTTTTTCCCCTTGCAACAACAGTTGACAAAAAAATCTCATCCCAAGGTCCATTTAGTAGCTGGTGCTGAGCTTTCAGTTTTATCGCATGATTATCATCAGCAGGTGTCTTTTCATGGATTGTGAACACAGTCAGAAGAAAAACATGTATCTGGTCTCAATATGTGTCATAGCACAGAACCTTCATGAACTTGTACAATGTGACCATAAAGTAAAAGAAAGACAATAGACAGTAAATAGATGGCTACTGCATACTCTGCAGAAGGCTTTGCGTGTATATTCAGGTTACTGTACATAGTGTGGAGGTGCTCAATCACTCCACCCTCCACCATTGCCCTCATGCCTCCAGTATTCCTTTCTGGGGTATGTATTGTGCTTGTCAAAACAAGAAGTTCAATCCTCGCAGCCTCCTCTCTTTCTCATCGCAATATTTGCACTGCTAGCTGCTTCTTTGTATCCCCTGTTCCCTTCCATTGCTCTCAGCAACGCTTAACTTCTGGTTCGCCCTTCATTGTAAAACGGTTTGTGTTATAGTACGAGCTCTGTGTCGTCCTGTGTCAACTCCCTATGAGGATATCTGTGAAACATTCACTCAGCGGGGAGACAAGCAGTTACAGGAGGCTATATTGGGGACAAACCAGGCAGAAAATCCACTCATCCCTGAGGTGACCATTAGATTTGGTATGTTGACATGATATGGGACTGGGTGGTTTTTGAGGTGAGGAGGCCTCATCAGAAGTCACAACTCATAGTCCTCAGGATTTCAGCCTTAAAACACCATGACAAGGGAACAAAGCCAAACCTCTGATCCTTAAGCTCCATAATGACTGGGTGCATGTCATCCATAGGGACTGATCTCATTTATGTTTTCTGTGTTTAGGTCTGTGATCCTCATGTTCTCAGTAGTGCTGAGTACAATATCAAGCATTGTTTAAGGAGTGTCTGGAATCTGTCCAGCTTCATTATCACTGCTATAAAGATATGAGAAGAAGGGTGTATCTAGATTTGTGAGCACACTGAGTGAAATGTGCCAGCACAGTGTTGGGCGGAGATCACACAGGTGAAAGTAAAAGTGCAAGTGTGTATGTGTGTGTGCATGCCATATGTGTTTGTTTGTATTTGTGTTTATACATTCGACTGTTTCAAAGTTGTGAGTTTGTATAAGGGTTTTATCTTCTCCTTATGGAAGCCAGCAGGAGGAAAAGCTTTTTCAGTACTGAATAAATGTTATTTATGGCCACTTTGACAGATGCTCATACAGGAACTGTGCACACGGAAGCCAACTCCAAGTACTTGGCATAAACATACAAAGAGGATAAATCCTAGTTCAAAAAGCTGCTTAAGATTGCAGTGAGAGGATTTTTCTTCTGCAGAAATAACAAAAATGCTTTGGAATATTTTAACAGTGAATTCTCACTTTAAACAGCAGGTTTGTGAATAAGCAGTTTGTTGAAAACATGCGGTAATGGAAAAAGTAGGCATAAGGATGTCACGATGAATAACAAAAATATTGTATGCACACTAGACCGAGCAGAAATATTAAAGGTGGCGGTCAATACCCTTGTGGCTTTTTGAGTTTCAGTGCCCGGGTCAAAAATAAGTTCATCAGGGCTACTGCCTGCCTTCATGGCTTGAACCTAAATGCTCTGCCATCCCACTGCCTATGATCCCAATTCAAGCATGTATTGTGCGACCAAACATTGCTGCACATCAACTTCTGCTAAAACTTAGAGTCACTACTGGCATGACAATATCACCCCAGGTCTGGGACTGAATAACAGATAATCATCATGATATGTAATTCATTTCCTGTAGGGTAGTTTTGATTACAAGGAATATTGTGCTGATGTCATTCTTATTTGTTAAACTTCACATGAACATTAGTTGGAGGTTTTTGAGACGGGCCAGTTGCTTGCATAACATAGGGTTTCAACATAGATGCGACTGCAGAGAAAGCTGGACATGCACTTTTAGGAAAAGTGTTACCAATTCAAGTTAAGTTTTGCTTTATTGTGTTGTCAGTGTTAAGCATCCCCAGCTTGGGGGAGGTTGCTGTGTCTTTGCGCTAATACCCAAACCCTTTTGGCTCTACTTGCGCCTTCTCTGCCCTTCTCTGATGCACTCTGGTCTACTGCTGTACTGTACACTTGTATTAACCCACTTTATTATACTCTATTATGTTTGATTTGCACAGTAAAACACAGTTCCCATGGCAATGGAGTCGCTCTACAGTGAAAGCCTTATTTGTTTGCCGGATGGCTTCCTCAACCTCACTGGTTCACTGCCTTGGGTTGGACTCACATGTTTGATGGATTTGATGAGCGAACAGCAAATGTTCACTGCGTTTTGGAAATGGTCCATCTCTGACCCAATTCTCCAGGCTACAGTGTAAGCTAAAATGCCATATTAAAAACAGCATGATGTAGCTGGTGTGGCGGGGTCATTGGAGACATAATGTGACATTTTTGCGTTCATTGAGTGCGTTCCTTTAACTTTCCAAAATGCAAAATTCCCCAGCCTTGTACACATGGTATTCTCTAAGTACCACATAGCCTACAATTAAAGCCATGTGTGCCATGATGTACTGTAGTTTTGAAAGAAGACCATGTAAGACAACAAGGTATCAGATCTGATGCCCAACATAATGGTGCATTCCAAACTCAGCCATTAAAAATAAGATATCCAACACAGGCGAACAGAAGACTCACCATTGACTTTTTTTTCCATTATGGTGACACAAATTTCATCATCCTATTTAACTGCTCTGAAGGATTACAACATCATTAGCTGGAAGTTCTAAACAAACTACAGGGCATTTTTACAGTGGGACCCGCTGAATTAATCAGCTCTCTTATAGAATTCTCAAACCAAGTAGGTTTTACTTGGCCTCTTTGATCTCGGCAGAGCACCTGCATCCGATGTCTCAGGAAAAATCCTTTAAAAGTCAGGGGCAGTTTATGTGGCTGCCACAGAGACCTGCTTTCTCATCACTTTATTATCCAGTCTTTTAACTCTGTCTGTAAGAAACCAGACTGAAGCTCCTGAGCGTTAACAAAGCATGAGCATGAGGAAATACCTAAAGACATAATAACCATTAAATGATTAAACCAGGAAAGCAGGCACTGAGTTATCTCGTGTATTCAGCGTAAGTGCTGCAACTCTCAGGAGGCACCTGTGTTCCATCAGAATGCCATTAGAGTCTAGAAAGATCACGTCCAGGATCCTTCTAACTTCCTGTTTCTCCTGAGTGCGTGTGTGTGTGTGTGTGTGTGTGTGTGTGTGTGTGTGTGTGTGTGTGTGTGTGTGCGTGTGCGTGTGTGTGGTGGGGGAGGGGGGGTCACAGTCCATCTGTACTGTATATGTGTGGAGGAGGAGGGGGGTATGAGGCTAACATGTTTTGTTTTAATCAGTTTCGCCTGTAATCACACTACTCAGAGTTGGCAGGCGATGAGACTGGAGATGGGCCCGATGCGGGTAAAATGACTTCCTTTCTCTCGCTCTCCTTCTCGCTCTCTCACTCTCCATGGGCTGACTCATAGCTGGGGAGCGGCCGTGCATGTGAGTGTGAAGAAGAAAGGAAGTGAGCTCACTGGTGGCCCGACCTGGCCCTCTTGGGGCCAAATCACTGCCCGCTTATTAACCACAAAGTTGCCCCTTCCAAAAAGCACCCAGCAGGGAGTCTGCTCACCACAGCCTCCAAGCTAAAAGACTCTGCGGTCACTAGTAAATGCAGCTGTGCAGTGCTTTCATGCATCCACTGTATGAGCATGTAGAGGATAACATGGTGCACCAGTGCTGATCTTCTCACCAATCTAAAATGTACCTGATGTCTCCGCTCAACACTTTGAGTGACATCAGTTGCTTTCTTTGAACATCGCCCTTGGTTATCTGGCTGTGGTCCTGGGACTATGTTGCCATGACAGTGTGTACCTTGTGTTGTGTAATGTGTTCCAGATGGATAGGTAAAGCCAAACATACTACATTACACCAGTGTCTGGTAGAATAATCTCCTACCACCTCCAAAATGCTTTCCTTGGATGCAGAAAGGAAGTGATGATCACGATTTACAACAATCTGCTTTGATTTCTGGAAATCTAGACCACCACCTTGTCTTGGCTGGCTGTGACTTATAAACTGGCAAGATGAGAGTCTGTGGCTTCAAGCTAATAGGCTGAAGATCAGCCAAGCCCACCCACACCTGCCTTTTTTTATCCAATAAAAAAAGGCAGGCACTAAGTGAACAGGGATTTGCTTTTTGCTTTTTACACACTCTTGAAAAGTCAGGATAACTATTTAACAACTCACCGCAGAGTTTGAGGGATATTTTTGCTCTAACTATAGCAAACAATATATAGCAGTCTGGCTCACGAGGGAAGCAAAATGCTGATCGACAGATAGTTTCCAGGAGAATAAATCCAACCAACAAAGGCTCAGGGATGATTAATGTGGTTAAGTAAATAGAATAATCTTCTTTTTGCATAGTTCTTCTGGGGTGGTACAAGACCTTGAATAAACTCTCTTCAAGACTGATTCTGTTTACCATTGTTACAGCAGTGCAGTTACTGTACACAAAGGGAACTAAAGCACAGGATTTTTCTGGTAGTTTTTATCTGTCAGTGACTCTGTAGTAGACAGAGGCAATTTAAGATGTATATTGTTACAGTTAATAGCATAAGCATGAGTTTCTCAAACTAGTGTTCCTCGTTTGTGTTTCTCTTCCATTCAAAATAGAGTATCACTCAAATCAAATCGAGGGGAAGGTCAGTGTTTAAGATGCAGAAACAGATGAGGGGACTTTTCAAGCATGGTTATTAGAAAGAACTGCACTTCACTTCATTTTAATTTGAAAATACTTTACCTCATACTAAACCATAAAGTGGTGAACAAGAGGAGCTGGCCATTCTCCCCATTAAAAATCCATACATTCACCACTGTATCTTATATTATACCCTTGTTCCTGGTGTGAATACTTCTCTGTCTGTGTGAAGCAATTAATCAAACCTCGGCAGAAAAATACAAATTCTCTCCTAAAGAACATGGATCTTGGTTTAGTCAGATAAATGTGAGATCACACATTTGGACCACACATGAGATAATTACCAAGGAGGTTATGTTTTCAGCTGTGTCTGTTTGTTGGTTTGATGGTCTGTTTGTTTGTTTGTTTGTTTGTTTGTCAGCAGGATTATGCAAAAGGTACTCAACCGATTCGCACCAAACTTGGTAGAAGGATGGAGCGTGGGCCAGGGAAGAGGCTATTATATTTCAGAGTGGATCCGTTAGAAGAGGCGGATCTAAGAATTGTTTATCATTTTCCTTAACACATATGAAATAGGGCTTTTTTCGACATTTTCATCAATATTTGGCCTTTGTGGAGGTATGCACTCTACTGAGTACCAATCTAGTTTGATGTTCAGACAGTGTCATAGGAGATTTACAAGACTAATATATTAAAATTGATACATGTTTTAATAAAGCCAAATTCAATAGACATGAAATAGTTAATATCTCTATAGTCCCTTTGGAGCTCACTCTGTGCATTTTAAAACAGAATCATTGTGTAACCATTTGCTACAACACACGTTATGAAATAACCACTATTGACGGCCATATAACAACCATTGACGGGAAGCGCATTAAAACATTCCATCATTGGAAGTGTCATCAGTTCAGCAGTTGGCATCGCACTATGTTGATGTAATATGGCTGCCATTATCTTCCACAGTCCCTGCCAAAGGAGGAATACCCCCTCAAATGTCAAGTCAGATCACCTCTTTGGAAAATCACACTGACTACAAGATCCAATTCGTTACATTTTCAGCATGTGGCACCATACCAGCTCCAGTACGATTCATTATTGCCCTGATTGGCCCTCATTAGGAGAGGAATAAAATGAACTGATTCCCTACAATCCCACCAATCATACAGATATTGCGTTTTCTTTTCATTGTCAAATTCAATTGTTGGCCAGAGGATTAATTCCATTTTTGGCCTGTGCTGCAATGACTTCGACTTTCTGAATAAAGGAGAAAAAGGGCTTTAATTGCCAAGACAAATAAATGTACAGGAACTTGTCTTGGCACTATTAGAGCAGAGGCAGATGGACAATATACAGAGTTTAACTGAACATACTGAAAGACATACAATAGGAGAAGGACAACAGGACCTCACATATTGTGGACAGGGATATGGAAGACTTTCTATGGACACCACACTCCACATACATACACACACACACACACAGCTCTGGAAAAAATTAAGAGACCACTGCAAAATTATTAGTTCCTCTGATTTTACTATTTATAGGCATGTGTTTGACTAAAATGAAAATTTGTATTTTATTATATAAACTACTGACATTTCTCCCAAATAAAAATAGTCCTTTAGAGCATTTATTTGCAAAAAATGACAAATGGTCAAAATAAACAAACAAAAAAAATGCAATGTTTTCAGACCTCAAATAATGCAAAAGAAAACAAGTTCATATTCATTTTTAGACAACAAAATACTAATGTTTTAACTAAAGAAGAGTTCAGAAATCAATATTTGGTGGAATAACCCTGATTTTCATTTACAGCTTTCATGCGTCTTGGCATGCTCTCCACCAGTCTTTCACATTGCTGTTGGTTGACTTCACGCTACTCCTGGCACAAAAATCCAAACACCTCAGCTTTGTTTGATGGCTTGTGACCATCCATCTTCCTCTTAATCACATTCCAGAGGTTTTCAATGGGGTTCGGGTCTGGAGATTGGGCTGGCCATGACGGTCTTGATCTGGTGGTGCTTCATCCACACCTTGATTGACCTAGCTGTGTGGTATGTAGCATTGTCCTGCTGGAAAAACCAATCCTCAGAGTTGGGGAACATTGTCAGAGCAGAAGGACGCAAGTTTTCTTCCAGGATAACCTTGTACGTGGCTTGATTCATGCGTCCTTCGCTAAGACACATCTGCCAGTTCCAGCCGTGCTGAAACACCCCTGCTGAGTGACATTCGAATGAGTTGACGGTCATCCTGGTCAGTGGAGAGTCGTTTTCGCCCTCTGCCAGTCTGTAGCTTTGTTGTCCCCAATGTCTGCTGCTTGACCTTGTTCTTATTTACCACCATCTTAGAAATTTTAAGGATGGAAGCAACCTGACGCTCACTGTATCCCTCTGCCAGTAAAGCCAGAATTGAACCCTTCTTTTCCTCCCTCAAAACTTTTCTTTTTGCATGGTCAATAGTTATGTTTTGATTTCAATTACTTTCGAGGTACTACTAGCACTGTTTTTGCTTTCCAGCTGGTCCTATTGCAAGAGGATAGTGATGACCCCAGCAGTGGTTTTTATACTTTTCCTCGTTAAATAAGATTTGGTTCAGGCGATCACCTAATCAGTACCTCATTAAGTAGAATGATGTGTGCTTGTGTTGGAATTCAACAGACACTGAAATGGAATGGCTGTCATACAGGTAGAGATGCTGATTTCAGAAAAAATTGCAGTGGTCTCTGAATTTTTTCCAGAGCTGTATATATATATATATATATATATATATATATATATATATATATATGTATACACTGCATTAAAAATAATATTTTGCAGAATAAATGGCCTGCACTAAAGTTTGTTTTTAATCTGTAGGTTGCAAATCATGCAAATGGCATGACCCCCCTCCATGTGCACAGCTTTCAAGACCTGCAATGCAAAACATTCTCTACACTGTTTTCTTTATCATAAAGAAGCCATCCATGTACCATATGGATACTTTTCCACTTTGCAAACCGTAACTGCTCTCATTTCAAGTTCTTATCTTTGTATTTTAAACAATTTCATATTGAAATGTTCTGTTCTGCTCAAGTGCAAGGAGTGTACGTATGTTTGCATGTGCGTTTGCTCTGGCTGATGGTTATGCTGTGCCACGTTGAGCAATGCTATTTATTGCATAGGAATGTGAGATTATAACTAGTCTTCTATATCCAGAGGGCAGGGATGGGATCACTCTTAGAAGCATCCGGAACATACCTTTCTGTTGTGATTGGGCTGAGATTAAACTACTGAGGCTACAAACACAAATGTGGACCACATATGAATTAATGCAAACTACAACCATATGAAGCTGATGGCAGACAAATGAAAGAAAGAGAACATAGACATTGACTGCAAGGTCTATTGTAATTAGAAGCAGTGGACTTGCTGGAAATACCCCACTGAATTGATGAGATTGATTTTGTCTCTGTCTGCACACACACACATCTATAAGTACACACTTATGCATGTGCAAATGTACATGCACACACTTGTATGTGCATCCACAGAGTTTGGAGGATTTACTTTTTTCCTGTCATGACTACCATACTAATACTTTCATACACTGAAGTGAAAAAAGAGCTTGTAGTCAGGCTTTTTTGCCAATAGCTGTTGCAATACTTATCTCAAGCAGAGTGAAAATTTGGGGTTAGGAATATGAATCCACAGTGTTACAGATATACACTAAGGAGGTAAACCAGAGACTTTTCTGCAAAACCACCTCTACATTTCTGGTCCTATTTAACTCACTGAACAGCTTTAAGTGTTTATACATGTTCTGTGGAAAAGTATAACAGTTGGAGCATTTCTAAAATAACGGGCCAAACTGCTTGGATTAATAGACATTTCAATTCAGTTATGTCACTCCTGTGAATACAGGAGTGAAAGCAGCCTGTGTTAAGTTACATGCAGTTAGACCAAACTTACTGTTATTCATTTTGTAACATGCATATCTAAATCATCTCAATTGTGGAACATTTCCTTTGGCTAGAAAAGAAAGGTGTGTGCAGGGGTTTTTTTAAAAAAGGCGTGTTTCTGAGGGTGAGCCCAGCCTTCATTTGCCTTCAGATAATAATAAACCAAGTCATCTTTGTGGCGGACACACTCTTTTTACTCAGGTTTGTACATACAGCTAAGCTCTCGCTCTGCTTCCACGACAGCTGGCAAGCTACAGCACACACCTGGGTAAACACACTGTGCTCTAGCTCTTGTCCTATTCGCTCTCTGTCTCTCAGTGTAACCGACGAAGATCACTGGCTGTTGCAGGGGTCTTTGTTTGTCTTCATTCTGCACACTGTCAGGCTCACAGGGCTCAGCTCCAACCGCAGATCAATCTCCCTTCACCAGAACTGTCCATCTCGACACCAGAGGGACGCCGCAACGAAAGGCCCACCCAAAATCCCTCCAAATCCTCCTCATGCAGAGCAAGCAGGACTCACAGCAGTGTGCATTACCTCAGGAGGCTGACATAGCCCAGCCCCTCTGCTCTGGACTGGAGGGCTCATTTACAACCAGAACTTTGATTGTATCAGCTCTGGTGATGTCAGCCTGCTCTGGTGCTAACAGCTTTCTGCCACTCTGTCCCAATTCTCCCTCTCACTCTGTATATAAATCCTGCCAGCAGATTAATCCATGGCTCCCCACCACACACTCATCACTTTACCAACAACACGCACAAAATCACACTGCCAAGAGCAGGATATAGCCTATTAATGAAATTTACATTGTGTAAGCTGCCCTCACCGACTCCAACGTTACTCTTTGGCTCAGCAATTTATTTCACAGTATTGAAAAAGCCTGCTCTAGCACTGACCTTCTCTCTCTTGTAGCATGGGCCTCCAGATGCTGGTGACTTAACCCCTTGCCTGTAAAACAAGAGTAAGAAAAACACCCTGGTTATGATGACTATATTGGTGGCCTCATTCTCCCAGGGAGTAGAGGCTTGGCTGAGGCTCTGTGCAACTACAGAGGGCCAGTGGGTATTAGTGGTTACTGTAAAGTTTTTTTGAGAGCCATTTAGTTTGGTATTAGACCAGCATGCCTTCACTGACCCTTCCCTCTCTTTTGCACTCCTTGCATTCCCCCCTGCTATTCCCCCTCAGAGTGGGGAACTCCATGTTAGGGGTTTGAAGATCTCACTTATTTATTATCTCACTTATTATTATTATACTTATTCTTATTTATTCATGAGTGTTTAAATGCCACAGCACCCTGGCACGGACTTTAATGGAGGTGAGACACTCCCACGTTGCACTATTCCCCCAGTAACGTTTTACAGTGTCCCACCACAATCTCCAGAGAGGCCTGGGGAGAGTGACGCCATAGCCTAGGAAAATACTGTGTACTCATGCCTGGGCTGACACTCTGGTGCGGTAGAGTTGGGGGATGTGAGGTATCTTGAAACTGTGAAAGTGTGGTTTTTTGATATTGCTTTTCTGTCGAACTACTCCAAATGTTACTGAAGTCAAATATCAAACCTTAAAAGCAGAAGTAAGCAGCTAAAATGCAGTCAAAACAAAGGACTCTGCCCCATTTGATTGCAATTATCCCCACGTAATGTCCCTCATGTAATGCCTACCTCTTGACTTGTGCTAATCAACCCACAAGCCAGTTGTATCTGTCAGGCTTCACAACCACTGCGGCTAATGGATCCGTACTTTATCACATTGATTCTCCCTGTAAAGCCAGCCCCCCTGTCAACCCACCCACCTTTCTCCCTTCCCTCATATGGACTTGATGAGATCCAGACCCTGTGTGCAAGCATATTAAAGTGGCCCAACAGTGTCAGCAGGAGAGCTAAATGGAAGGTAGTGAAATCTTTTGAACCTCTGTTACATTATAACAGTTCTAAACACATCCAGCTGGGTCCAAAGTTCATGGAAGACATAAAAGCACCATTGCATGTTACCTTGGAGGATGATAATAGCCGAGCACCACTAAAACTACTAAGACAGTCCACAATCAAAGGGCCCAGAGGAAGGACTCCCCGCACTTCTTACTGGCTGCTAATGGCCTGTGTGTGTTAGAGACAACCTATCTGACAGTCGTTATATCTCCTATAACACATACTCCATGCATTGTAAAGAGAGGGAACTTTTTCGGTGTTAGTGATTAAACTCCATTAACTTTGGGTTAATTAAAATACAAAAAGACTTAGAAGAGCAGTAATTACCCTGTAGCAGCCTGGTAGGTCACCCTTTAAGCAAGTTCCAGGATACTGATCTTGATGGGATGCTGCTCATATCGTGACTTCATGGCTGCCAGGCGTCTTTGCAGACTTGTTTTACAGGAGTTGGACTGCTGACATTGACAATATTGCTGATTCTGTCTATATTATAGAGGAGAGGAGCTGTACAGACATTGCAGAGCGAGGCCAGACAGTATACAGCATGTGTGTGTGTCTGTGCGTGTGTGCGTGTGCGTGTGTGTGTGTGTGTGTGTGTGTGTGTGTGTGTGTGTGTGTGTGTGTGTGTGTGTGTGTGTGTGTGTGTGTGTGTGTGTGTATTCCTTGAGCTATGTGTTGGCTGTGGGCTCCTCTGTGGAGTTTCAACCACACACGATAAATATGAGCTTGTGGCGAGGCCGTGGTGCCCCAGGAATGCTCACATGTGGTGGAGCGGCTCTCACCACCATTGACAAGAGAGTTAGACGGCTTTTGGTCATCAAGATTCCTGGTGGGGAGCGCTACATAGGAGGCCATTTGACTTCAAGACTTGAGCCCATGGTTGCTGATGCCAGTTTCCTTTCTGGCTCAAGTCTCTTACTAAACCGTGTTATTTGTTTACTCCAAACTCTGACGAAGCAACCAATTACACTATTGTTTACTGGCTGACTGATCTTGGCTGGGGCCAAAAATGCACTTAATCACCAGTTACCATCATCTGAAACAAACATTGAATGACATGGCTGACAAAAACATTTCCCAGATCAAGTGTAATTCTATGAACATCTTTCCATATTTATTTATACAACTCAGAAATTCTCTCACAGCCTCCATGAGGCCGAAGTCAACTCAGACGTAACTATCTTTGCCTGAATTGCAGGATTTGGCCAAAAAATGCACAAGTAAGGAAGTTTAGGAATCAGAATCAAGTTCCAAACAAAATATGAGCCACGATAAGATCAGTCTTAGCTATAAAGACATTAATCAATACGACGTTTAAACCCAGAACCAGCTAGACTAACAACACCCATATACAATGCCCACCAGCTTTCTGCACACAATCCTCAGTAGTAAGCTCTCTTCTAGTACTTTGATGTAACCGGACAGGAATTGACCTGTCCCTCCTAAGCCATAACAGACTTTAACATGTCCTTACTCATCTACTACATAAAACTGGCCAAGTCTGCCAATACTAAAAATATCTACGATGTGTTAATTGATGCACAGCAGAAACTGTTTTATAGCAGCCTCCATACCAAAAATAAAAACATTCATCCTGATTGATGTTGCAGTGATTGGGCCGTCTGTTATTCTAATATCAATAGTCTAGAGAGATAGAGCCAAAGTCATTTGTTACCCTCAGCAATTGTGCCAAAATGTTTATGTGGATCTATTATTCATACTGTAAGCGGACATTCTCAAAATGATGCTTGATCCTTAAATGGCTTTCTGAATCAGAGCTCATTAAACGCTGGCATAAATAATACACCAGCTGGACTGTGAAAATTGTTTCACAAGCAACAACAAGAAAACAATTACCAAAGTGATTTAATTTGGTCAATTATGCTGTGATCAAGCTATTAAATCCTTTTTCCACCAAACATCAATAGTTTTGGGAAAAAGTCAATGTAAATCATGGGACTATGAAATGCCCTCTCCTTCCACACATCCGTCATCAGAGACCAATCTGGTGTCTCCCATAACTTCGTGGCTGACAAGGGTCATTCGCCTGAGGCCCCAACAGAGACTATAACCCCTCTCTGGACAGATGCGGTGGCATAAGGGGGGCCCGGATGCCCCCCTCTCCTCCTGCTGACCTCTCCCTCTCTTACAAACTCTGAGAAAGGGTCCCGAGGTTGAGAAGGTCCTGGGGACTGGACACATTGCGGCATTAATTACACACTCAGTTACCATTGAGCCTAATGTTTGGCCTCCCACCCCCCATGGGGTTAACTCCTTCCTGACAAGCAGGGAAAGTAATGGGGCCTCTGTGGCTCGTTTGCCAGCAGTCAGCCAAGACAGCTCTTCTATGTCCTCTTCCGCAGCCCTGTTCTCGCTGACTGACAGCAGCTAAATGCTTCAGCCCTGCGTCGCTGTGCACGGAGCTCACACGCAGGGAGGAGGAGACGGAGATAATGGGAGGTGTGAGGCGGTGGGTGACAGGCGGGACACTTCATCCCATCAAAGGCTCTTTGCTGGTTGTCTTGTGCAAACAAAGAGGCTTTTTTGGAGCGTTATCTATCAGAGGCTTGTCCTGCTGACATCCTCAGTGCACCCGTGACTGTGACTGGCTGAGACAGAGTCAGGGAAAGAAGAAAGAGAGTGTGCAGCGACAGGATATCCCCTGTGGTTAACAGCAAAGTAAACACAGTAGAAAAAGAGAGAAAGGAAGTCTACCTCTGTCACACAGACTTGAGGTGAGGTGCTTGCAGATTTCCTTCGATGTATAAAAGATTAGTTCCTGAACTTTGGCAGGGCTGGCGTTCTTCTCCAAAGCGCTGCTGGCTACAACTATAATCACAAGTGTCTCTGCCTATTGCTGAAGTAATCCGATTTCTGTTGACAGGCGCTGTAGTTAGTAATCTGATAGGAGAGTACTTACAATATCAAGGCTAGTGTTTCGTTTGATTAATTCATAGCCTACAGGGTCTGTGAGATAGAGGGAGAGCACAGCATGAGATCATGACCCTGGAATTCTAAACAATAACCATCTGTGGTGAACCTTGTTGAGCTTGATCCGACTTTCGCTTTTCCTCTTTAACTTCCTTTTTTCTCGTTCCCATTTCTGCTCTCTTTTTCTCTCTTGCAAGATAACACGTCAAAACACATACACACCTGCAACAGCCATTTTGCATGTACAACTAACCAGCCTTGTACCAAAAATATGTAACAACAAGCACGCTCTTGAAAATAGCATACTCACAGGCCTAAGGCACATATCCCTATAACACCTGAGCGAAAACAGAGCCTTGAACACAGTCCCCTGCTTGAATAATCTTACAAGCCAAGTCAAAGACAAAATGGTCCTGATTCCATTTCCCTTGTAGAATATCATGTAATTTAACAGTTACGTAAATATAATCAGCTTGGCAGCAGTGCTTTCCCCCAAAAGCTGTTAGTGATAACAGCAAAGAAGAATAACCCCAGCTCTATGTTGGATTAAATGAATTAGTCCTCTGCACTGTGCTGGAAAAAAATGCTTCTGTGTTGTACATGCTTGAATCTGATATTTTAAAAGAGGGATGGTTTGAATTAAATGTTTGAAGCATTTCTTTTCTTTGTTCCACAAAAAAGAAAACAACATCTCTGTAAATGTCAGAGCTCTTCCAGCATTTCCTTCATTGCTGAGAAAAAGTGACGTCGTTTGTTCTCTTTCAGCTGGTTGCCACAGGGCCGAGAATGATAGATGAAGTGTTACTTTGTGGACTATTTTTAACTTTTCCAAACCAATGTTCAGACGTCCCATCTGGACAGGGTTAGGGGCAAGGCAGCGCAAGTTCTTTGCCATTAGTTACAGTAACAGACACCGTGAGCTCTCCTCAGAGGTCAGAAAACAAACATTATACTTGTTTATGTGCCATGGCATGATGAGTACAGCTCGGTTAACAATTTTCAAGAGGTGATGCGTGACTGTTTAATAAGCTTGGACAAAGTTGTGTTAAATGCAGAGGATGGTTTAAAAAGCTACAAACAGCCCTCTCTGCTCATAAAAAATAAAGTTTAGCTCCCACAGAGCTAGATAGTCTATTAGATTATCAAGTGTGAATTTACCATATTATGTTTATGTTCAGGAATACAATTTATTAGGCTGTGCAAAAGATCTGCCAATATGTTTTAAACGTGCAACAATGAAGCTATGACTACATAGTAGAGGCAAAGGTTTATCAACTAGTCTTTTAAAGCTGCGAATCCAGCATCCTTTCTGAGGGGCTGTGTCACATATTTAAATTCAGCCCCGATGCGGCCGATCCAAACGTTACTTCACTTTATTCCACTAAAATATTTATCATCAGATAAAAAATGTAGTTGTCCAAACAATTCTCTTTGCCAACGTAGTAGATGGAAGACATGGACTGGTCAATGACGTGTCATCACAGGATAGGTGACTTTTTTTTCTTCTTTTTTTTTATACTGTGTGGAGCTGTGGAGTACTGCTATGCGTGCCTTGCGGGGACACTTCAGGTGGACTACATAGTGTTTGCCACATGGGCATAAAAGAATGTAAATAGTTTAGTGGTGCATGAAATAAGTCCCTTGATGGCAGTTTTTTTTTTTTTTAACCTGAATGGTTGTGCCCTAAGTCTGTGTCAGAGGATCACTAGATCACTTTATCTCTGTTATATTCTATTCGAGATGATATAATATATAAAAGATTTTAGACTGTGTCATAGTGAGAACATAGTGAAAATGAATGGTAATGATTAAAGAACTAATTTCCTTTCTCTTTGAATACCTCTGGGAGTATGGGGCTAGTGGGTCCTAGTCCCATAGTTGTTATATATTTTTACAAAGGCAAGATCTTCTATGCATCTTTCTATCTCTGAAATTGGCTACCACACTTCCAGTGAAAGCAGCGCAGTCTTTATGTGTGTAAATGAAAAACACACGTAACAACTATTTTGCCGGGGACTGGGGTAGCAACTGTCAGCTATTGTGATCAGTGGGTAGGTTAGCATGTAAAATGTCATTTTTGCTTATAATCCATGTCTCAAGAAGGTATTTTTGAGGTTCCTAAGAATAAATTCATTGGTGTTCAGAGACTGAGAGAAAAGATTGTAATTCCTCAAAAGTAAATTTGTACAAGAGTCGTGCGCTCTATTGTAATTGTACGGTATAATATTTTTTTTTTAAAGGGACTAAATGAGTTGTTAAGTGCCTTTCTGTCTCGCAGCCATCACATATAGAGATTTCTAAAATTACATGACCTACAACCAGTTTCCAAGGGTTTTGCGTTGACCTTCGACTGAACAGGATGAATGAACTGTGAAGGATGGCCTTTCCAGAGAAGGACTATCTAGCTATCAGCCTGGAATCTCCTAATGTTTATGCTTCAAGGGGTGTGTCAGGATGAGAGTGTTTCGGCTGAGATTCTTTGAGAGAAAGGGAGGTACACCCTGCCTCACGGCTAGAGTTGAATGTCAAGTGTAGATACACTGCAGAACAATGCAGCAACAACACCGCCTCTAATGAAAAATGTCCTCCTGTCTGCAGCTGGAGCACAAGTGGCCCCACAGAGCTTCTCGAATACACTAGATTTCCATTCTTTTTTTTCCCCCAAACTAACCACAAGGTCCGCAAATAACACTGTATTGCATGTTATGCATTTTCATCAGCAGAGGACTTTCACTTCATACCACTATTTTTGACTTCATAGTGAGAAAGGCTATTCCCTTGATTATGGCTATACAGCGAACAATAACTGGAGTTAAGTTTCCCCTCTCTGCCCTGTGAGTCTCAAAGAGCATATCCACCGCAGAGAGAGCCTGAGGTTTTCAATTACACTCTCAAAGTGGTCCCCGATCACTCCCCCTGTCACAGGTGGTGGGATATATGTGGAGGGGCAAAACCTGGTGTTCCATTTAAGAAATATGTTGGAAAAACTCCCTCTGAGCCCTATTTGTTTGGAATTTCTTATGGTTACAGATGTGACTCCTGCTGCATTAACGTCCCTCCAAACTAACATCTCTGCTCTTCTAACCACTAATTACAGCAGAGGTGAGACTAATTAACACAAAAAGTAACCAAATAATACATTATGCTGTCATTAAACTGCATTCCAAACATTATATTGTAAATATAGAACTTGATGCAAAGATGAATGATAATTTTCATGGTGTTTATAAGCTTTGCAAAAGTTAAAACATTTCTTATCTTGAATGTTGAAACAGCAGATAAATAGGCTACTTTCCCGTAAACCAGAGCTTAAACACTTTCAGTTTCTGTCACCTTGCGGTTGGTATTTGCCCGGGTGGCCCCATATTGCCTGGGGAGTCTTGGGGTACATATAGGAATATTGCAAAGTCCCACCCACCCTTCTCTCTCACCACACTCATCTGTATTACATGTGTTATTTGGGGGGCCAGCAAGCCACCAAAGTAGAACACAAACTTCCCTCTCAGGGAGCTTTTTGTTCAAGAGAACAAGAGAGAAAAAGGGTGAGAGACAAAGAGAGTAAGAGGCAGAGAGAGATCATTGTGTCTGAACTCCTAAACCAGAGAACCACGGTGCTCCACTAGATGACTCTGAAAGGGAAGCCCACGCAGCAGGAATAACAGTACAGTACAGCGTGATGGGAAAACATCCATGGATTGATTTTCATCAGTTACAACAGAAACCCAGAAAAAAGATAAAAACACTGGCATGCATATCATTCTTAAATCTGGCCAGTTTCCTATTCAATATGTAATTTGTTAAGCTATATACTGTGGTTCTGACTGGTGGTGAGGCAGAGTGTCTGCGGGGTCCCCAAGTCCCTCACCAGGACTTGGAAACAAACTATAAGATTTACCCTGGAAAAGTCAAAATTCAATGGACAGAGAAGAGATTGTTCCTTTGGCTGAGATATCATTTCCACTTTGCAGCTCAAAGCCTTGATCTACTTGTATCCACATGAGGGAATGTTTGAAGAGATATCAATGTGCCATGAGGGATCATGCACTCAGAAACAACGATCTCCTGTGCGCATACGCATACAGGTCAAAACAAAAATGAGAATGTGAGTTTACATTAAATTCTCTTATATGACCTTGACTCTCATGTCTGTAGGATAACTATGAAGATAGAGGCACTGGTTTTATATTTAGCATACAGACATAAGAGTGGTATCAATCTTCTCATCTAAATCTTGAGAAGAGAGCAAATAAGCACATTTAGCAAAATGTTAAGTAAGTAGTTCAGTACGTTAGTTATGATTTACTTCCAACGTTCTGGTCAAGTACTTCTTTTTTTTGTCATCATTTAAATAGTATCCCCCACTTGCAGTTATAATTTTTACAGGAAGATATGTGTGTTTAGGAATAACCCTATAAAACCCTATTAATCAAACCTCCCCAGCATTTTTCCAGATGAACATCAGAGAGTGTAGAATAGGAGAAAACAGTCTCAGAAATTGACCCCTTAAAAGGCAGCGGTGCCCTTTGACCCCTTCCATCCTTCCTCACAGGAACACACTGCTAGACACACACAGAAACACATACTCCTTACACTCATTAGCAATTAGGATTCATTAGAAATTGGAAATTTAATTAGTGGTTGCAGTTTGTCATTGGGTAGCATTTCCTCTGTCTGAAAGCCAACCACACAGGCAGTATGGTGTCTTAATGCCTGGTAGCAAAAAGCAGTTTGAAATGGAAATACTGTTGTTTCCAGTCTCCACACCCTTCTATCATTTGTCTTAACCAAACCCGCCCAGAAATAAAATTACTCAAATGCAAAGGGATTTTGAATTAATTTTTTTTCCTCCTTTCTCCCTTACACTCTTGCACTTCTTTTTTTGCAAGTGGAAAAGCAGCACGCTTTGCGGAATTCAGTCGCCCACGCACTCAGTCAGGACACTTGATTCCAATTAGATATTTTTCTTTGCTTTCTTGTTCTAGCCTGTCTGGGCCTCCTGCTTTTATCCCTCCCTCTGCCCTCCCCACTAGCTCCCTCACTATTGAACTCTCCCCTCCTCCCTCCCATTTCCTCGCTCGTGTCCTCATTCTCTCAATCTCTATCACAGTATGTAGTTTTGTCAACCACAGTACCCTGCTTTGCTTTCCTGTATTCTCTCATATGCATATTTCTCACAGCCCAACGTCCTGTGACCAATTTTAAAGGCTGACACTGTCATATACAGCACATCAGGGCTGTAAGACACAGCGGCAAAACTATTACAGCAGACAAAGCCAAACAGTTTCTATAATGATAAAGCAGGGATTTAGAATTGGCTTTAGAAGGTTGCGAACCGCCTTTGTTTTGCTCCTAGGCAGTGAATATTTATTCACCTATGGATCCATTTGATTACAGTGTGAGGTCAGTTCCATGCTGTGAAGGTCCTCCCACACATTCACTAATGACAGCCTAGCCATGGAGTGCATACAATACATTTCACCGAGAGCGCGGTAGCCACATGTAATTCCTCATCCAAATTACTGTAATTAAAACATTCCACAATCCTTTATGTGTTATTTTTTTCCCTCATGTGCTGTTATTTCTTGTCTCGGCTCTCTTATAATTCAGCACATCAAATAGAGGCTGTTAGTTTCGCAGTCGATGAGAACTGCGTTCTGTATTTGGAAATCCTTGTACCGTCTAGCGACATGAATAATTTTGCTGACTCATATGGACTACACGCAGCCCTATGACACAGTCTGAATACAGGAAAGGAAAATCTCTCTGTGTTATTATTAGCTTACGAAAGAAAGTCGGTGACATTTTTCTGCCAAGATGAGACGGTTAGTACACTGAAAGGCTATCGCTGCTAACTCAATTTCTCCTTTGTTGTAGGCCACAGACAGATGATTGAGTGCATCTCTTCAGCCTAAATTGCTTCCAAGCAGGGGGTTCCTCTGCAGCGTCCAGCCCATCACTTCACGACTGAGGCCTCAAGTTTCTGCTCCATGTTGCATGGAAGTTTCCAAGAGCCAAGCTATTGTATGTATCAGCCACATTTATGATGTAGTTGTATAACCCTGGAAATTTCTGTTTTACAGTTTGCAATTTCACGGCTAACTTCAATAATAGAATAATAAGAATATTTAGTATGTTTGAGATTTTCAGAGTTGCATCATTAGTGTTTGGAGATGGAAAGCTTGCAATTGAATTTGTTAGTGAGCTGGCAGGGTTGTGTTTCTCATTATGCTATTGCTTGATGGTGGGCTAAATGAATTTCTATTGGAAAAGCTGAGCTTCAGAGTCACCTCTGGTCACTCACCTTCAATTAGTTGTGATTCTGGATGGGATTATGTTACTGATTTGCCACCTGAGGTAGCGAGCTCTAATTAGGACTGATACTCAGGGGAGAGATTAGTATTGAAAATGCATGAGGGGGGAGGTATATACGCATGACTGTGTATCCTTCACCTTCAGCTGAACATACAGACTGTAAAATAGCCAGTGTTGAGCAATAACTGGCCTCTACAGTAGGTACTTGGTACCGCCTTCAGCCATGAAAAGAACTTACTGCTCACTTGGGGCCAGACCACTCATCACACAGAAAAGCAGGACGGATGAAAACGTACCCCCTGGACAAGGAGAGAATACATTCAGTAAGCCAAAATATCATCAGATTGCCTCCAAACCAAAATTGCATCCACCTCATCCGGAAGATAATATCTAATGTTGTGCATGAGCTGGATGTAGATAGCAGATGGACCTGCAGATGGACTGCTATTATGTACTTTCCAGATGACAAGATTTACCCACAGATCCAAAACTCTCAATTGCACTGTCAAGAATTCTACTGTATGTTCAGTAATAATAGATTTAGAAGTTGGCAAAAATGATATTAAAAAATTAATTTCGGCCAAAGACTAGTTGAAAACCTAACCTGCATTACAGATGCAGGGGAAACAGAAATCCAAATGACAGTAATCTATGCAATATTCACAGCATTTTGCTTTCCTTTCAGCTTGCTAAAGTAAAAGTAATATCATAACAAACTAAAACTAAGAAAGATTAAATAACTGTTTACTATTAAATATAAATGTCTTCCTGCAGCCCTTTTATGCAAATAACTGAAGATAAAAAGGAAATAGAATTGTTTCCTAGGCCCTCCGAGAAGTCTTTCAGGATTTTGGAAGTGCCAGAAGGTGGGATTTTGACTATCAATGAATATCCTCTAATCTGAATGGGGAGCCCATTCCTTTAGCCAACCATCATTTTAAAATTGTTTTTAAATTTTGACCCAAGAATCATGTCTAGATGCACTGGAAGGAACTTACAGATTAAGGTTCCATTGACAGACTTGTCATCAGGGAAGGTTTGGACCACACATAATAATCTTTCATGGCTCTTCAAGGCCAGAGCCATGCAGGCATGAAAGATCTACAACTCGAAGAGAAGCCTAGCCTTGCACCCTGCCTTTTAAAAATCACTCGCTCTCCTTGAGTGTCTCCAGAGTGGGACAGATGCAACAAGGCAAGGCGACCTCTTGAAAGGGTCAAGGAAAAACACAGGGATGCTTTGGGGTTGGGGGAGTGTTGACCTTACTGGAGGTATCTATCATTCACTGAAGATGTTGGCACCTTACTAGACACACACACGTATACATATGTCCGAACATGCACAAAGAAATAACCCACACACACACACACACAAACTTGTCTATCTTCTTTTTTTTTCATGACAGGAGGTCTCTAATGAATGTGGCACTCAGAAGACCCTGGAGAGGAAGCAAGGCCACTCTCACTCCTACCACTGACTCTGCAGGGCACAGAGAGGCCCTCGCACGTCTGCATTTCAGTAGATAACCAGATTGAAAAGCTGTCCCCAGACAAGTGAGCTCTGTCAAGGGCTGAGGGCCGTTTTTATGTCTCCCTCTCGCTGTCTGACGGAGACGTGGAAGGTCGGCTCTGAGGGAGTGCTTGTCACGACTATTACAGTCACTGGTACAGTGATGGGGCCCTTCAACTTGACAATACCCACATTATCCGTCTTTCTCTGTCTCTACTGATGTTCACCAGGCACTCTGTCTTGATATCCAACACACACTGTCAGCATGTTATGGCCCCACTCGAGTAACTATATAAATTCAGATTATGGAAGAATTATTCTGGTCTGTCTGGCAATTAAATACACTCATGTGTGGCTTTCTAGGGCAGCCAGCCAAGCTCTCATCGGCACCAGTCCCAGTCCGATCTAATTCTACCAAGCACTTCCCTTTGTATGTGGTAATACATTTTTATCAGAAGGGAATGTCCCTCAATGAATTGAAATATCGCTTTCCAGTCACGCTTCCTAAAACCTTCAGCGCAACAGCAAAGGCATCAAGGATTTCTATTGGTCTGTGTGGCTGCCTTGGCAAATCCAAACAAGATGAGGCTGTCTCACTGTCATCTGACGTTTGTGTGAAAAAAAGGGATGTCTGACTCATTCCATTGTTATTTAATACTTATAATGGCTTATTCCCTTGGGAGATAAAACATTAAGTTTTCCATCATGACTCCTCTGTCGCAGCACACTGTCTGGAGAATGTAATGAGCAGCTAGCGGTAGATAAAGCACATTAAACATCTATTAAAGGGCCAAGTGGATATTCTTAGATGTGGCGCAGGTTACCCATGGTCTCTGGGTGTGTAGAAGATATTGTACATGTTTATTTTGGACGGACAGTCAACACAGTGAAAGGCCCAGACTTCAGAGACAGGAGACATCACGTCAAAGCTCTCCTGACCACAGTTGGAGCCACTAACAAAGACCTGGCCTCACCAATATGCTTGTAACGCACACACACTCTCATACCGTCACTTTCAGAGAGGACCCACCACCCTGCAGCAGAGCCTGGCATATTGCCAACGGAGAGGGAAGAGGGGGGTTTTAAGTGCAGAGCCTGGCCGCGCCTCATCCAAAACCCAGAGATCACTTAAAACACATTCCTGTGCTATTTAACACAGCGGCTCAACACAGCTCAATACCTTAGGTCTTTCAAACTCTGAGAGCAGTGGAACTGGTTAGGGTCGGGATGCAGGAGGTTTTACAGTGTGGGATTAAGCTATTACCTTAACCACAAGAAGTAGATGAAATATGAAGACTAGTAATTTCCCCAAACCTCCCGTTGAGCTGTATGTTCCTGCATAGGTATTCTAGCTAAACTCTTATCTCTGACTTAAATTTTTTTACACACCATTAGTTATCACTGTCAGCTCATTACAGTGGGTCACAGAGTGATTTATAATCAGTAGAAACTATGATTACAAACCAAGAAGTTGTCCCTCTGGCACATGATGTTCCCATCCTTAAAACTGCAGAGGTAAGCAATCTGAATGGTGGCATAAAACTTTTATGTCTATAACAAGTAGAAGCTTGTCACATTTGGAGCCATTTGTACTCAGCTTGCAGCTATTGTATATACATTGACACACCTAATGAAAAACATGATTCCCTCTTTTTTTCATTCATAACACCACAGACAAACAGGTGCCTTGGGAAGGCTATGCAAAGCCTTATAAATGATCATATTGTTTCTTATTCAAAAAGCAATGAAATAAAGACACAAGATTAAAAGTCTCTAGATTAAAAATTCAGGGATCAAAAAAATTATTACAGGTTATCCTGAGGGGGACCTAAATGTCTGGACCAAATTTCATGGAAAGCCATGAAACCCAATATTTGTCAAGACCTGTGACTAAAAACAAAAAAACGTCAGCCTCATGGTGGTGCTAGAGGAAAAGTCTGGGGACCCCCATTGTCATTAGAATTTATCCTCTTGGGACCATGAATCTCTCTACAAAATTTCATGGTAATCCATCAAATAGATAGACAGACAGAGCGACACTGCCACCTCGAGAGCCGTGCTGTCAGCATGGCTAAATAGGTCAAAAAACATAAGACTTAAAATATCTGAAGTTGGATGATGCTTTAGTTTTTAGATTCATTGCTTTTGCTGTGATGATGATGCATTTCTGGAGACAGGACAATTTTAGGTTAAACTTCGGAAGAGCTATTACTTTTGGCCAGATAGTTTCCTCAAAGACTAAATCATACATCTGAACTGTTTTTGTGCAGAAAAGACACAAATGCTTCATTTCTCTCAGGGCCACTTTGAATAAAAGTCTGCATTATTCATGGCTTGATGGACTCAAGAAATGTTTTTATTCCTCCACTGATGCACATTGACAGAGTAAAGTATTCCAATGTACACATAGTTACAGCAAGTTTAGACTGCAAATGACTGTAAATGAAAGCGTACAACACTCAGCATTCTGAAAACTCATGTGAAGAACATTCCAGTGAAACACCTCTATAGGCACTGTTATTTTACTTCCTTATAAAACATCTGGTCTCACTTTGCGGTTGATCATTATAGAGCCTTACTTGTAGTGTCATGTCACACGATGAAGTCACATGACGGCTCACAGAGAAGACAGTACATAATCTCCGTCTTGTTAGGGAACCAATCTAATGATCTGAGGTGTCCGCAGGGTAGTACTAGCCTCAACGATTGCTCATATGAACTCATAGTACATTAGGTGTGTGAAAGACTCCTTTAGAGGAAAGTTTAAGAAGCATTTGATGTTAGAAAAAAAGGAGTAACTGAGGTCACTAGAAGAAAAAAGAAAACGAGAGAGTCCCCTCTGGTTAATCTGACAGAGGTGGTAGTTATTATGAGGAGGACAGATAACACACGAGAGCATGTGGAAAGAATCACAATCACAGACGCAAACACACGCAAGTGTAGGCATACAAACTTCCTGTTGCAAACAGTTCTTCCTCACATACAATTTGAAATTCAACCCATCCAAACATAACCATATACACCAGCACTTATATATACTGTTTTGCTGCACAGCTCACCTCTCACACAAACTCTCAACTCTTTCTGTAAGATGACTTGTTACATAGTGTACGGTCATTTGCACATACCCATAGATGCGGTGGCCAGTTTTTCCCCTACCGCACTGGAGCATGGACAGGCTAAAGCTCACTTTTCAAGAGGGGATGCTTTGAGTTCCAGAGGGGTGCACATGAAAGAGCAGCAGAATATAAAGGAGTGCCCAAGGATACACTGCAGCGCTCAATGTGAGGACAATTTAGCCCTGATGGAAAACCTGGATCAAAGGCCTGGCCTCCATAATTGCACATTCCCCAACAAACACTGTGCCATTTGAAGAGTGGGCCAGACCTCCGGACTCCTGAGACTTGTTCCTGTGCACAGACACAGGCAGCCCCATTCCTTTCACCTTGCTATGTTCTCTATCTCAATGTCTCGCTAAAAGATTAGAGAAATGCTTTCATTCCAAAAGTGCTCCCAATTTCTCTTTGAATGTCAAGATACTGACCGAGGCTAAAGCAAACAGCCCTCAAAGTTTCTTCCCTCTTTTGTTCAAGGTCGCCAAGTATGGTTACTGCTATGGTGAGTCACAAGACTCATACTCACAGACTCATCAGATGCACTTTATTGGTAGTATAATCTCTTTGCTCTTTTGGAAGGTGAACTTTAGGTTGGAATGTACCCAACATCACCAAAAAGGACACCTAAGTGTTTATGTTACATAAGAAGCTCACAAATTAATGACTGCACCCTCTGCTTAGACTCCAAAATAAGTTCCTGCTTTCCTGACTTATTCTAATGATATTAGGATGATCTGTTTAAACTCATTGGTCTATCTTTATAAGAGAATCCATTGTGTGGAGGATATAACTCTCCATGTCCTTACCTGTAGGAGATGGTGGGACAGGAAATTGTTTTAAAACCAAAACTTCCTTACTCCCTTGAGCCCTACCCACAGGTTTATTTTCCTCTGCATGCAGGTTGAGCAACCAGAATGCAGTTTCAGAACTTGTAAATCTAGGTCGGATATCTTCACTGAGCTGCAGGTGGGAGATCTCCGGCTATTCTGGAATGTCTTGGCTCTGCTGCAAAGGAAACCATCAGTAAAAAACTATCTGTTAGAGTTGTAAATAGCACAAGTCAAGTATCATAATCTTCAAGAAAGATTGTTTTATGTTTCAATGTTTGCATGCCGAAGGATTACCAAAGTTATTGTGTTTTAAATCCTTTTGTTACAGTCAAGTTACAGTATGATTATCACCACAACTTATATTGTAACTTGGTGAATAAGACAATGACCTAGGTTTTGTTTGTGGTTTTGTTGTCCTACTACAGTTTGATCCATGTTGTGAAGTGGCTTCCTTTGCTCTGTCATTATTCATTACAATCGATCTACTGATGTTTGCTCTAAATCTCTGATAATACTGCACAGACAGCAGCAGAAAACCAGCGTGGTTGAGCAGACACTGACAGACTATGAGTGCTTACTCCAGGACTTCTGATGGTTTTATGTTGCGTCTAGACTTTAATAAGTGGTTGTGTTTTCCTGAAAGCACACCCAAATCTCCCCTGTAAGTCCTATGGCGATGTTTTAGTAATAAAATACTATATGCATGTGTTGTTGAGCTGGACTCAAATAAACATGCTCCTAATAGAGAAGAATGTGGTAAACCTACAGAAGGTGCCTTGTCATCATAAATATCATGCAGTTTATGAGTGTTTTTCTGTGTCCCCTTTATAGTTTCACATACTGTGACAAGGTTTTTTTGAAGTAGGCATCACATATTGAAATACTGCAATGCAGACAACAAATCAGACTCAAATCAACTCTTCAATTTTGGGTTATATGTAGGAGTTGTATTCATTCTATTTTGTACTATAGTGGTTAGCATTTAAATCTGATTGTGTGTTTGACTCTCTTCTCCTGCCAAGAATGTAATGAAAACTAGCTGGAATTCTGGTCCAATTTTAAATGATGTATGCTCCATGTGAAAATAAAAAAAGCAAGTTAAGTACTGTAGGGGGCCTGTTGTGTTAAAATATAAGCCTTAAGCCCTCAAAAAGTAGTTTTTGAATCAGCGGCACTATTAAGATCTAGACACAGTTATACATATACATAGAACATCTGTGGCTCACCTGTGACCCAGTCTTATTATACCTGCTAACCAGATGGACCATCAGATAGCCCCTCTCTCGGGACTCAGTAAATGTATAGGCCTAAGTCTTCCATTCAGCAGTGACCTATCATTAACCTGGGAGGATTTTCTTCAGTTGTGAGTGAAAAGCATTCGAGCGGATCAGATTGAATTTCTCTTTGTCTGACACTCAAGTTCAAAGCCATCATATTGAGTAGGTAGAAAGGTCCAAGAAAATAACAGAATTTAAGAGCTGGTTTGAATGTTTTTAAAGAGAACCACAATGGGATTATGATGAAGCAAAATGATAATTTCCTTGCTGCTGTAAGCTTTGAGGAGAAAAAAGGGGGGGCAGCCAAGTTTTATTCTTTCTTGGCTTCAGTAAAACCTGTTGAGGTGCTAATAACAAGACACAGACTGTCCACAGACTCGGTTTTGACAAGTCTACAGTCTCCATTTCACTCAGAGGGTAGATCACTGTAGAGATGAAAGCAGAGAGGGGAAAGGGGGAGGCCTTTGGTGTTAATCAGGTGCTGATTGGCAGCTTGGGAGCCTTTAAGAGGTTTGAAAACCTGTAGAGAAAAGGGTCATTATTGCTGAACACCAGTGCATTTCATCCTCGTTGTTAGTGGCGACACTAAGATCAGGTCAAAGATGTAGTTCTATCTTTATCTTCTTTAGTTCAGCAACACCTGGGGGAGTAGGTGCATCGGTCACTTGTTTTGTGTTTCTTTAACATCAAACTGAAATTAAAATTCATTTTTGCTAAGAAATCAGTATATACTATATTCTTGGTGTTTGTTGTGACTAATTAGCAAAATATTTATTATATTATATTACTGTGTTCATGTATGAATTTTGGTTTCAACTGAAGATGTTGGTACTGTAACTTGATTGGTGTAATATCTGTGTGGTTTGGCACCAATCCTTCTTTAAAGTATTCCACCACATAGGCAGTTAACCAGCAAAACCAGCTTAGGAACCAACGTAGCTAGTTGCTTAGCCCCAGCTGTGATTTAAGCATCCCCAAAAATCATCCATGAATCCATATGTTACTTCGCGTTGCGATTTGAATCACAGTGTAACGTACATGGTGCTGAGGCTACAGGAGGACCAGTAAATTTTGACAGACTGGTAATTTATTAACACCTCATCTGAACCTGGAAAAGAAAGACGGCTAACACCATAAGCTAAACCTAGCTTGTTAGCTTCCACTTTGTGAATGAAATGTAAACTTATGTGCTTGTATCCCCATTCATAGGGTAGATATTATAACATTGTCCAGTCATTACCACACCATGAAAGTATACAGTGTGTCTCCTAGCAAGACCAACCCCCCAGTTGTCACCCATAGCCATGGGAAGCTCACCCAGAGGCGTAGAGCTCAGAAGCTGTTACCACAAATATGTCCAAAAACAGTTTTATACTGTTTTGAAAAATGTAAAAATAGAACTGTACTATCATTATTGTTTATATTGTCCTACTCAAAAAGAGATGACAGTTCAAATGTTAGTCAAACTTTTAAATCCTGTTTGCCATACCTGCAGCAGGTTTAAGTCAGACACCTCTTTACTAACCCAAGAATGAGGACTGAAAATATGCTGAACCAAACCATCCAGCTAAACACTGTGACTGAACCTTAATGGGGACAGGAAGATCCCACTCTTTCATGCACCAAATAAAGCCCCTCTCCAATAAATATGTTTTCAAGATCCTTTGGGAAATAGGACACAAGTTGGTTAATTGGAGGGGTGGCAGGGGTTAAACACTTCCCTCAGCGATTCAATCTGTAACTCCACACTGCTGCGTGCTGGGACTAAAGCCTGAACCTGAATGTGGGAGTCCAGCTGGGCCTTTCCGAGGACCCTAAACTACAGACTCCCCAGAGAGGCTGCCACTACCGCCTCAGGAAACATACAAACCAGCTGTGTGCCACACACACCCGGTCCATCACCTCAGTCTTTACTACACTAAAATCTCAAATTAAAATGTGATTTCTTAATCAAAACACTTCTCGATCCTTAAAACCCCACAAACTGTAACTTACAGTTACTAACACATTTTCTCAATAATTGCTGTTCCATTTCCATCTAAACTAATGTCATTCACGATATACTGCCAGCAGCAAATTTTCCTCTGTATCCTGATGGTGCCTCACAGTGATTGAAGTCTCGTTCGTGTAGCTTAAGTCTGCCTTTTTAACAGAAGGCCCTAACAGGATATGGCCTGAATTACATGCACACACTGCACATTGTAGATTGTAATCTTTTGATAATATACAGCCAATTTTAACCCAGTTACATACAGCTGATTGGTGCAGAGTTAGTGGAGTAAAAATATGTGACAAGCCCCAGTGGTACATTTTAAAAAATCAAATAATGAAGCTTTTATCAAGATGCTCTGCATAGTTTTCTCTTCCCCATCACTTTGTCTCACAGACGAATCATTGTTAATATTTGTTCACAGCTCTTTGTATAAACAATCGTGCATGTGTTAATTAGGGCTTGATTAGTTTCCCATTGAGATGTTGCAAGATAGCAATGGAGATGGGAGGAGGCTGTCACATATTTGCTGCTGTCTTTCAGCACTAAATGAGGGGTGTTTTCTGTCTTTGGCAGTTTGGTTAACTACGTATATGACTGGATTGCTCATTAGTTCTCATTCTGTCACGTCCAAGCATTAATCATTTTGTAACTGTGCCTTTAAACTGCCACCATAAACATCTGTTTAATGATTAAATGTTGACATAGTACACAGTGAGTTGTTTTTCTGACAGTGATATATTGTGATGCTTTGATGCAATGAAGCCTTGTAATTCATTTTAATCAAATTAGTGCTCCATGTCGTATTAGATTTGATATGGTGAAACTCGGGCACATTCCATGAGGAGCATGTCTGGAAAGTCAGTCCTAAAATGCGTATGGCCCTTTACTACAGTTATATTAATGGGGTGACTGGTTTTTGTGTTTTAAATTTCCAAAACGTGTAAAGTAATGTACAAAATCATACAAAACAGTTTAGTAAGATTAAGAATGTCAGTCAGCAAGATCTTTATCATTATTATCATTAGCTCTCCGACACCTCCTTCCCACCCAGACATCCTTCTTATCTTGATGACCTGTCAACCTTGAAGAAATGCCAATCTTTGCTTTTTTATTTTTTTTGTTTCATTCTGCTTCTGCTATTTTGCTATTATTACCAACACTGGGACCACTAGCCTCAACAGCCCACAACCCATCTGGCTGCTGGTCACCACACCTATAGTAAAACACACCCTCAGGACATGGTTTATACCTCAAAATATTGAAAACATTATTCACATCTATGTGTTAGGTAAACAAATATTTCACTGGCCAAAAAGAAATCCATCATCTTAGATTAAACATTGAGAGGCTTTTGCAAGAAAAGTGCCAATGAGCACCATTAGATTTACTGTGATTCTGGTGAAACAAAACAAGAGAGTGAAGGTCTTTGTTTTTGCAAATTTGCCTTTTGCCAATATGTACCCCTTTTCTCATATGTAACATACAAACAGTGACAAATACGTCCTCACTCACACACTTTTTTTTGCAAATGTACTTTTCTGTAGTATGCATACTTTTTTTCCTCACAACCTGACTGGCATTTTCAGTTAGGGCTTTCTAACGCAAAAATTAAAATGCTAATAAAACAAGTGGAAACTCACTCATTCAAAAGCAATTCTGTGGCCTAGAAGTGAATTAGAAATGTACACACAGTCACAGAGGCACAATCCGTTAACGTCAACTCTGTCTTCTCAAAATTTTGTACTAATTTGCATTGGTGTTTTGCATTTACAGTGCAACAGTTACATGTTTTATTGTCATGATGAATTCTCAGTGGTATATGAATGTTACATCTGTAACATTTTACATCTCCTGCATCAGGACAAAACAGAGCCACTGAACATAAATCAGATGGCAAATACCTGTCTTCTCATACATATTTGGCAAGGGTTGATAATGTGTAGTAAATCTGTTTATTTGTTCATTTATAACTGCTATACACTTTAAAAAACACATATGTTCCAGCTTTAACACTGGTGTATGAATGCTTTGACACAGTGGAAGGACATAGGCCAGCTGTGGTTCTGATCCAGCCATTCACTTGTGTGGGTCCAGACAGATCAGCGTGAGGGAGGGTTTGCTGCTCCACCTAATCCCATGCTGCATTACTCAGCCAGTCCAGTCAAACAGCACAGTTGCAGGGACTTCCCCTTCCCTCCAAAGACATAGAGAAATACTGTATTGCCTCATGCACCACTGAGGTAATGTCATTACTTCAACCACATACTGCAAAGTCTAAGCTGAATATTGTCTAATGTGTCCAAAACAAATTGTGTGAGAATAAATGCAAAGACCAATCTGTCCAACGAAATTTTAAAGCAATAACATTACCACAATTATTGGATTATTGCATTGCATCAAAATATATCTCACAGTTCTATGTAACAAAGTTTTCCCTGGTTGTAACATTAGTCTGCTGAGAGTTCTCCAACGGAGAGCATTTCCTTGACTCCTGCCAAGAGTATCAGACAATGCTTTTACTCATTTTTGTGTTTTTCCCCCTAATAGATACCAATCAAACCTTCTTGAGGGGAAATCCATCACATGGGTGTGCAGCCGCTCTACAAGGTATTGTCTCTTGCACGCAACTCTAAAATTACTGCTCTCCGCTGTCCCTGGCATGCTTCCAACACCTTCAGGGTGTTGAGCGGTGTCATTTTCTATAAAGCCCAGGACACTGTGGGTAACAATGTTCATATCTGTTGGAACATGGCTCATAAACTCCACCACCTCTCATCATATGCAGTTCACAGGGATGATTGCTTGTAATTGATGTGCTTTTGCTCCATTTTTCATTAAGTAGTGTGAACAAAGAGATGAGAAGTCACAATTTGAACAGAATCTGATTTATAATCCTTTCCGATAAGAAATTTGACACATAACAAAACTTTCAAATGTAACGTAATAAAGACACATGCAGATTAATTCTGCTTCAGTAGCAGAATGAGGAGAAGAGACTGTGTAAAAAGTACAAACTGGATCTTCACTGACTTATTTCCCTCCATGGATAAATATGAACTTGAAGCAAAGCATCGGGTCTGTCTCTGAAAACAAACAGGGCCATATATTTTGCTTGGAATAACAGAGATCAGCTGTATCAACACTGATCCTCCTACTGCAGCCAGCCACCTCAAGTGAGAAACCATCGAGTCTGCGAACCGTCCTCTGAGTGCATTCGAGCAGACGTGAGGCAAAGCCATTGTCATTCAGCTTCATGGGATATTGAACTAATCAAAGTTTGATACCCAGGACTTTAATCCAGTTTAATGACCAATCCCAATTCAATACAACTGTCAACTCTTGAAAAATGCTGAGAAAGAATAAAAATAACAAATCAACATACAGATACAGCTGAAGAGCTCTTTATGGCTGCTATGATTTGACTGCAGAATTATGTTAGTGCGGCCTGCCTAACTTTTCACTCGCAAATAATCTGACTGTTGTTTTCACTGGCACAGCTGTTTGCATTGCCTTTGTTCAGCTGTCTGTACACTCCCTCCCTTTTCCCAGTTTGATAACATAATACTCTGAGTGTGTTTCTAAAGGGTAATAAAATGAGAAAGAGCCGCTATCTGCTCTTTGACTGAGCAACAGCAGATTGAAACACATTCCACGAACCTGGAACATTTTGCCATCCAGAGTTTTCTCTCTCTCTAATACAAACTGAGGGCGTGAAGCGTAGTGCAGAGTTGAAAGTCTCAGAAAATTATTTTCTCTTTAACCATCAAAGAGATTCATATCTGTTGAGCCTTTGATCTTTAACATTTGTCATTTAATAACAGTGCATATATACTGCCACCATGTCAAAGAGCTACAGTTTAAAAAAACTAAAACTAATTGGCGATGCCTTTGAGAAATACCTTAAAAATCGTGTTAATAATATTAGTTTGCATAACCATCATGCTGCCCAGATGATTTTTTGATCAACGTAACAGTGAAGCATTTATATTATATATATCTGCAATCTGTTCACTTACAACACGAAATTTTCAACCAACCAAGCAACTACCAAAAGTCAACCTTTGCCTAACCTTAAGTTAGGCAATGATCAGTCTATTACCAACCTTTACCAAGTCTCTTTTTTTACTCAAAGCTAACCAAACCTTAAACATAATGGTGGCAGATCATAAAACAGTCACATAAATAATTTTTGTAATGATCAAATGCATTTTGGAAAGCACTGGCACATTGGTCAGTAACACACTCTGTATGGAGTATCTGGGAAGTCAGTCTGCATAAATATGCATTGCATTTTACTACAGCTAAACTAACTATTTAGTTTTTGTATTGTGTCTTTTCGCTACCTTAAATGACCAAAAAGTATACAAAAAATAATGTTAGTGAAAGTGTTTGGTTTTTTTTTTCTGCTGGAAACAATGCTTTTTGGAGAGACTGCTCAGCATAAAGAATATTCAACTTTTCACTGTGAGTTCGCAAGATGCTTATCGTTATTATCATTATGTCCCCCCCCCTCCCACCCAAACACACCACTTATCTCAAAAACCTGTCAACTTTGAATCAACATCCAGCATGAGGCTGAGGTAATGACATGCTAAACGTTGCTTTTCTTTTTCTTGGTACTGCTTTTATTATTTTCTTATGATTTCCCAACTTTGTGGCCATTAGTCTCAATAGCCACAACGAGCTGGCTGCTAGTCACCACACCTATAGGAAACACACCCACGGGACATGGTTTATGCCTCAAAACATTTAAAACATTATTCACATCCATGTGTTAGATAAACAAATATTTCACGGGCCAAAAACAATGCATCAACTATACTGTTAAATATTCCGAGGGAGTTGCAGCAAAATTACAAAAGAGCATTACTAGCTTTTCTCTAACTGTGGTAAATGGTGACTATCTGTTGCGGCTTCCCACTTGTCTGACACTGACAAATTATGTCATCCAGCCGTTAGGGAACCTGTTTTGTCATTAAGTTTTTAGGACTGAAATGATCACAATAAGCCTGCAAAATGTGTTCCATTTGTTTTCCCTAATTAAAGTCTTAATGATTAGATTTAGGCACTTAGTTCCAGTTGGAGAAAGATCATGGTCTTGGTTAAATAGGGAAAAAAAAGTCAAGACTGATTTGACGCCGGACTAACTTTATAACTTTAAGGGTTTTAGTAGACTAAACTTAATAGCACGTTCAACACAAGGTGCCAACCCCAGTCACCAGTGCCACACATTGGACTCTGTCGGTATAAGAGCATCACACTCCCTGGATTTGAGAGGAGACTAGGAATGAATGGGGATGATGGAGCGGATTCAAAAAAATAGCATTTTATTTCATCGAAGGTCAAAGAATTGTGACCCAGCAAGTTCACCTTTGGCCTCACAAAATCACTGTCATTGTCAGGACTGTCTGGTCCTCTCCTCACCATCGCTCAGGCAACTGCAGCAAGTGTTGATTGATGAGAGGGGACTGTATTAGAGCCTGCCTCGTTTCTAGCTTTGGGAGTGAGTTGGTGGTGTACACACATCTAGACTAAACACATACAGTAAGGGAAGCTGCAAATATACTCAAACTTCGGGAGCTGCAACTCTCATGCAAGCATGACGACGTGCTTAGTCACAGACCTGCAGGCTATAGCCTAGGGGGACTCTGTGTTTTTTTTCAATCATCAAAGCTATTGGGTTTAGGGTCTCTTCTCTCTGCCTATCACTCAGCAACACTCATGGCCACTCGGACCCTGAAATTTTACTCCGGGCTGCTGAGAGGAGCAGGCGAACGGGCTGAAGAGACGTCTCCCTGGCCTTGCTCTGCTCTGCCGGGGGTCACTTTGCCATTCTTCTGTTACACAAAAGACTTCTTCAAGTGCCTGTGTGACAATGGCCTTTAGATCACTGGAGCGTAATGATTGCTGGTTAACGTGAATGCACTCTGTAATAATTGAGCCAGAATTAATATGAAGTTTTTTGCTTTTTTTTTATAAGTTGGCAAGGGAACTTGCTCGTAGCGCCCAGTAACCATGACTAAATGTCTGTGTTGTCCTTAATTTATCTGTTTTTTTCCAAAGCAGACTTTAGTGTGAAGGGTTAGTGTTAGGACTGGACAGACTGGTCCCAGACAGCGAATCATTTTGAGCCTGTTAATGAGCACAACCTCTCAGTTTCAACCCTAAGAGCTGACATCATGTCACTCGCAAGTTCCCCATAATGAACGAGCACAAACCACATGTCCACAATAGCCGGTGAAGCATGATTTCACAAGACAAGCCTTTAACTTAACACAAAGGAATGTCAGATGTGCTGACACAAAAGATGCCCCTTTTTGCTCCTTGATTTACATAAAGCATAATGCACTGAGGAAGATGAGACATTCAAGCATTTGCACAACACATTAAAATGCATTCAAGGATTCTGATTAGGTCGGAATGAAAAACATGACCAAATAAAAATAATTAAAACAAGGTTTGGACTCTATGGTTTCCAGACTGTTTTTGTTTAGCCATCATCATAAACAGAGTTAGCTGTGTCTGTCAGTGAATTAAGAAAACACAGGGCCCCTTTCTGCTGAGCCGACCTTGATTCACAGATCCTGTGAGACTTGCCAGCGGTTCGCTCTCTTTCAGCACAAGTCGACTCGGCCAGTGACAGACAGGCACCCTCGTGTCAAAACACTGTCTGCTTCTGCCAGCCTATAGCCAGCCCCCAACAGCGTGCAAGCAAGGCACGGTTACACTGTCACACTCAACATCGCTCACATATTCGAGTACACAGCGCAAGCATATGCAATATATTAAAAGAGCAATATGTCTCATCATTGTAAGGCAACAATGCATCCAAGCCTATTCAACAGTCAGGTACTTATTCTGATAAATGGTTTGTGAAGCGCCTCCATGTGCTGTCCACTATATGATCTACAGTCCCAATCTTTTAGCTTCTCTTTCCAAAACTACTTTCACTTAAAAATTGAATGTGTGCAATTTGATACTTTGACTCATTCTATTTACATGTGAAGCCTTGTCATGTTTAGCCTTTGCTGACTATTATCTTTGCTTATCAGTAGTTTGATATGTTTTTTTTCTCTCTCTCTGTCCCGTTCGCTGCTGATGGGAACACTTTGCTTTGGTGTTTTGGGCCATTTAATGTGGAGTAACCAAAAAAGGACAGAACCAGGCATAGATGCCAGTTTGTTGCAAACTGACACGTCTTCAAAGAGCCGCAAGTCTGCCAACCATGCAGAGGTATCCTCTTTCTGACCTGAGTTCAAAAGGCAAGACTTTTTCTCACACTTAAAGCTGATTGGATGTTTAGCTTGACAGTGCTATAAATAAAGAAACAGCAACATGTTTTTGGACTTTAAACACGTTCAAGCGTCTATTCCTGGCTTAATTCAAGGGAGCAGGACACTGGCAAAATTTGCAGCTCTTCACCTTTTTTTTTTTGTAACTGTGTACTCTGAAAGCAGCCAAATCTATGCAGCAATTTTTCTGGGGGTCTATTTTATTCCCAATCCAACCACTGGAATGCTCTGAGGTATAGGAAGAAGGAAATTATGAGCCTGAACATTCCCATTTCTCACTCTTCATGATTTCTTGGATGCAGCGCTGTTGTGCACAGAATTTCCCTGCCTTCATGTGATGTAGGAAACAAAATCATGTAGCCAACATGTTCAGCTGCAGACAACATGGAATTCTCAGGGATAAAGGAGAAAAACTGTTTTTTTAATCTTGAAAAGCATTGAACAGTTAGGGTTGAACTTTCAAAATGAAAGAAGAACAAGATAGCAGCATGTGGGTATTTTTTTATTCTTCATTCTTCATTGTGCAGATTATTTTTAGCCAGTATCTGCTGTTTACCAAGTTATATTAACCCCTAATTAGTTCTTTGGGCACATGCCTTTTGGACTGAACTTGTGCATTATTAAATAACTGAAACCTTTGACTCCATTTAGGTTTAGCTCAGCCAATAAGATTAACAAAAAACAAGAAAGCAACAGCAAGAAAACTGTAGCAATGTAATACTCCATACAGTCTAACCACAGTTATTTGTTATTTTCTCCTACACAAGCAAAACAAGCAGCCTTCAGAGTTCAATCCAAACCCAAACTGATAATTAGCAAAAATATTACACATTACAGTATGTTGTCTGTATGACACCCACGCATACATTGCCTACATGCTATTTGTCATCATGCTGTGTGGAAAATATTGCTCCTACTGACAGCTTTATGACTACTTCACACAGCATGTTTGAGAGTCAGGGCCAAGGGGGGGAAAAAAGCGATGGCAATAAAACACTCCTGTTGCCTATTAAACCATAGTGAAATTTAACCATACTGAGGTTTACCATTGATCATGTGTCACTTCTCCTTTTGTACAGACTGAACAGAAGCATGAAATTTTCTTTGTCTTCACAAACTGAATGAAAAATAAGCAGATTATCTACAATACGGGATATGGTAACAGCATATGAAGTTAAAGTCTGTCAGCTCAACTCATAAAAAAAAAAAAAAAAAAAAAAAATTAACTGTCAGATGTTAGTAGTGCAGCTTCCAAAACTTGGCCGAGGCTGCATATTATTCAGCTGCAAGTTTGTTTAATAGCTCACTCCTGTCTGCAGACACAAAATAAACTGAAAAAAAAAAAAAAAAAAAAGTCAGCTCTGTTCTACCATTAGACTTGTACATGGCGATTTAAATCATGTGTCAGATACTTTAAACTAGCAGCACATTCACAATGGGAGTGAAAGTAGGCTCATTAGTTTAATATTAACAGGTAGTTGACATGCTCCAGTGAAGTGGACCCGTCCATTATTCAGCTTTGCCATGTGTCTTGTATGTGAGCTGTTCCCAAATATTTCCATGTTCTTTGTGACTGCTCCACTTCTCCTGCAGCGCAGTCGCACACACGTCTATAAACAAACTGAATATTGTCCTTCCCTTGTTAGTTGACACTGTATAATCTAATTGTCAGTATATTTACTTACTAAATGTTGGCATTGGTTGTAAGCCCAGCACTAAATATGACAAGAAATGGGTTTATTGTTATATAAAATTAACAAACCACACTAGGACTATATTTTAATTTATTACTGTGAGGAAAAGTGTAAAGTAAACATTCTGACAGGCTTCTTCTATTGGATTTAAATCTCATATTGTTCGTTTTTTTTAAAAACAGTTTTTAATGTCATATCATGGACTTACTTCTAGTTTCTTGAGATAACATTGTGGCTTTCAATCTGCAAACTTACAAAAACAACATCAATTCCGACTGCCTCATTCAAGAGTGAGAAGATTGAACATGAAAACATATATCAGCTCGCAAATGTCTGTTCTATCTCAAGACTCATTCCTGGTGTGTGATCATACATTCTGTACATGTGTGTGAGCGAGCCGGAGGATTTTGTTTACGTTAGAGGAAAGTGAAATGCCGGAGTCACCAATATTAAAACTGACAGGCCCATTTGGAAACAATCATCAAACTTGTCATGGAAAAACCGCTACGTCATGGTGTGAGGGACGTCAATACTCTGCCAGCATCAATATTTTCCTTCAAGGCTGGCAATGGACTTCGTTTTGACTGGGTTTAGGTACTTGTTCTAGCTCCTCTCAACAAGTCTACAGGTCATTCTTCTGAGAGTTTGAAAAAAGAAGAATAAATGTCTCTCTTTCCGTCCTCTGACACATGCCTACATGATCAGGGGACAAAAGAGAGGAAGAGTTTTATCAGTGTCACCTCCTCCAGATAGGAAGTTCAGGTAATTAGCCACACTCACCACAAGCAAGGGCCAATATCCTCTCTGACGAGAGCACTGTTCTGACTCAGTGATCCTGAGGGTGACACGCACAGGCCCTCTTAACTTTGGGAGACCACCTCGGGTGGTGTGATGGGCAGAGGATCTAATCTTCCTGCCTGAATAGTTTGCATCCTCCCACCTGAAACATTGTCTCACTGATCAATGATTTGAGCTGTAAACATTCCTCGGCATTTCGGTTTTTTCTCAAACTGTGTCTCCCACCGCAGGGACAAATCTAATCAAATACAGATTTGACTCTCCACAGCAGAGCAACTGTGCTGTGACACATTACGCACTCACACACAAATCACTTAATCACATGATCACAAGGGTCAGCTCAGCAGTATGAGACCTGGTATTGTTAGCCAGGTGGAAATGCTACGCTGGTGAGTAGTAGGCTACTAGCCTAAGAAGGGATAATCTGATTTGTTTCACTGACTGCAGCCCTATGGCCTCCCCTCCCTTCAGAGGATCAAACACCTCCCTGGCCATTAAGGATGTGCGAGGACACACAGAGACTGATGATCCATTCACAGCTTCACACGTGCGCTTGCTCGGAGCGCTGCTCCAGGCGTGTTATTATGATGCTGTTGATGTCAAAAGTACCCGTCTAAGTAGTTCCTCCCTGTAGTTCCTCAGTGTCACCGACATACACAGCAGCACTTTGGGAAGAAAAAAAAAATGAAAGCGAGATGACTAGAATAAACATGACATAAATGAGTCACCCACAGCATCACCACAGCAATTAAGCACAGTTTGAACCAATGAAAGTCAAAAACCATGCTCTCAACCGAACCCTCTATAATCCAATTTTTCCTGAACCTCCACATAGCAGCTGGACGCCCTGTGCACTAACCGCATTGAGGTACTTACCACATACACACTCAAACATCAAAATACCATCACCTCACAGAACAGGCGTTAGAATAAATGTTGAAAATAACAAAGCGGCCACCTTTAACGGTGGAAAATAATATTTATCTGAGTGACGGTTGCTGATACCATCTGTAACATGTTCTGTAAAAGCAGCTCCCATAAACACACCATGTAAACACTGTGATACTTTGAAATGGGCCAAACACTGAGCGACAGACAGATCGTCCCTTTCTGCTCTCTAGTTGTTTGAACACTCATCTCCTCCTCACATGTGCTTTTTCATCCCACATGTCTTTAGACTAGATAAACTAACTTTACCGTGTACTGTAGATTCGCAATCTCGCTATATTTCTTCATGCTTACACATCTCTGGCTTTCTGGCTATTTAGCTGTTCCGCTTCATAGCACCACCACAGCACCAGATAGATAGATAGATAGATAGATGAGTTGAACAGTACCTAGTACCTAGGCCATGTGCATTCGCTGTAAACCTGAATTGATCTTCTTTATATTCTTTCAGAGAGAGCCAAATGTGGCGAGTTTTCACTGGAAATGGCTTTACTAGATCACAAAATATACTGTACATCTACTAAGCATTACTGCAGTGGTGGAAGAAGCACTCAGACCCTTTACTACGGTAAATGTACCAATACTGCATTGTAAAAAAAAACAAAAACATATTCCATTACAAGTACAAATTTTGCAATTAAAATCCTTCTTAGGTAAAAGTACAGAAGTATCAAGTTTACTTAAAGTATTAAAAGTAAAAGTACTCATTTAGCAAAACATCTGCCCCTGATATGTTGTAATAAATTACATTACTAATACTGATGCATCAATGCATAAGCAGCATTTTACTGTTGTAACGGGTCGAGGTGGAGCTAGTTTTAACTATTGTATATACAGTTAGGTAGTTTAGTCCAGTGGTTCCGGACCTAGAGGTCTGGTTCCCTCCAATGGGTAACAAGAAATCTGAGGGGTCGTGAGATGATTAGATTAGGAGATGAAAGAGGAAAGAAAGAGGATCTGTTTGTTTTTTTGTTTTTGTTTTTTTTATTTCTCTAGCCTTAGCTTTTTCGTTGAAGAGTTTTACCTTTTGGGCCTCAAATAATTATTTGAATGAAACCATGTAGACTGAATTTAGAAGGGAAATATCTCTTTAGTATAACTGCTAACAACTCAGACAAAAAGCTTGAGAACTACTGGTTTAATTTTTAACAATGCATTGTATTGAGTCACATCAGTAATTATAGCAGTCAGTCCAGTATTTCCCTGTGAAATGTAAATGATCAAGTAAAGTACAAGTACCTCCAAACTGTCCTAAAGTAGTAGTTACATGTCACCACTGCATTAATACAAAAGACAGTAGATCACTAACTACATTTTGAAAATCCCTTCCAAACAAGTTTTCTGACATATATAAACGTGCTGCTTTGAATAATAATTTGTGTCATCTGTTTTTTTTTTCCAATTACCTTGTTAAAAATTCTTCAAATAGCACGTACTCCTTCCCCCTTATTGAAAAATCTAGAATCTACTTAATATATGAATATTTTTCACTTCAAAAGTTTGACTGCTGGACACAAGATGTTTACTTCACCAAAAAGTCCATCCTCAGTGTATGTGCATTTGAGACTCTAAGTTTTCACGTAAGGCACACTTGTCTCGATGTCACAAAATCATCTAATTCGTCCGCATTTTAAACACAGATTTAAGGTGAGCCCTTTGTCCCTTCAGCAGATTGATGTGAAAACAGCCTTCTGGTGTCAAACTCTGCACCCACATCAGTCTGCACAGTGACGGTCAAACATCCAACTGAAGCAACATTAAGCAAACCACATTTCTGAGCGGAGGCGGACTTATAACTGGCTCCACATCGTCCTCACAATCAACAATCTCTACTAGAAGCAGAAAAAAGTAGGATAATACTCAAGTAGCCCCAGCTGACCGATCACAGCTCTTGTGGTGTTCAAGCGGCCCCCGTTGCCCTGACGTGTTGGTAAATCCACCTTTTACTCTGTCACACGGTGCTTTCTTGTCTCTCACTGTTGACTGTCCACAATATAAGTCCTAGTTGAAGCAACACAGCATCGTTTGTCCATACAAGAATTCAGGGGGAAATTATTCTGTTCTCTGTCTTTGGGAACCAGAGCGTAATTTCATTAAAATAAATGGGATAAAATTTAAAATAGATGGCTGGTAGTTCTAAATCTTTTTAGGAGAGAGTGCACCACAGATTTTAGTAAAGGTAGGGGGGAGGGATGCTCACTAAGCACCTAATCCACCACATTCTTGTTAGGGGTCCGAGTCTGAATTCAGGCAGGCTTCAATGCCATGCACTGTGATAGCAGGGGTTGCAAAAGGCTGAGGTAATTGGATTGGAATACGGCATTGGGTGTCAGACAACAAAAGATATCCATCTCTCTCATGGCCGTTCAGCTCTTTTGTTGCCGGCTGGAATTTATTTGGTCATTCACTCCACTCTTCCAAGCCCAGCGAGGACAGAAGAACAGGAGCAGGCCACCAGGACTGGCTCAGTCTGGTGGTCTCGCATGCGGGCCAGTGGAGTCACAGCGCCTGTGCAGCCTGTGTGTGAGAATGTGTGAACCACAGATCCCCCAAAGCCCAGGGGTCATTTGTGTGATCATTACCATAATCACATTAAGGCTGCAGGAGATTAGCACCATGGCCTCAGAGGAGAAACCCTGTCTGTGCTCAATGACGACTATAGACCATGCTTATAGGGAAGAGCTAACACACTGCTTAGATACCTATTAGCTGTACGATAGACAGGGAAAGTGGAATCAAGTTTAAGAGCTGCATAAAACAAGGTGGCTTCCTTCCTTCCTAGATAACGTGTTATCTGCAAATTTAAAATAATGTTTTTCCATAGATATAGACATCAGACATCTTTCATAAAACACATTTTTAATACGTACACACATTTTGGACATCTTGTTTAAATGTATGACATGAACAAGATGAGTAAAACACATTTCGATGTTGTAACTAATGGCCATATCTGACTTTTTCCCTCAGAGAAAAACATGATGTCAAACTTATTTGTTCTCTTAATTACAGTGATCCAGTTGGATCATATATCTCATGGTTTCTCCTCAGTGAACTTCAGTACCAGGACTCCTCTCCCCCACCTCCGTCATCATCCCAACACAAGCATCACCTCTGGGCAGGTCATGGGGGCACAGTAGACAGGATCCTGTAACCCCCCAAATCAATCTACAATCTCTAGACTCAATTTTGACTTTAGCCATCAAGGCAAAAAAAAAAAAAAAAAAGAGGAAAAAAAAAGTTCGCTAGGGTTAAAAACTTCTCCAATTAACCCTAATTACCCAGAGAGGGCATTTCAGTGAGGCCTGTAACCTGAGATGTCTATCAGTTCAGGGACTGAGGCGGACGGGGAGGAAGCCGTACCTTTCATCTTGAAGTTCAACCACAGGAAACGTGACGTCTGAATAGTGAAAGTAGTGATTTAAGACTGTGGAAATAACATTCAGAAGTTTCCTTCTTTGAATATGAATTTATTTTTCCCCAAAACTACACCTACTACTGCAACTACTAAACGAGGTCCTTCAAGACAAATACCTGCAGAAGCTACCGTCCACATCTTTGTGTCCGAGGCACCTAAACTAAAGATAGGACAAGCCTTGCTTCTGCACTTGTGCGGTTTCTAACAAAAATAGTAAGAAAATGCCAGAGCCATGCTTATCAGGTACAAATGCACACAAGTGAGACATGTGACACCCTCATAAACAGCTATAAAGTGTGATGGTGAAACATTATATAGTTACTGATTGATAAACTCCTCTTTCTGCAATGCCGCAGTCCCTGACTGTGTTTCCTTGGTTGTGACCCATTGAATGACCTGTGTAATTGGTCCACACAAATCACTAACCGCAGGGGCAGAGGGGGTTCTCATCCTCTCACATGAATGTGTGTGTAGTCACCGATCCACTTCACAGACTAGCTTCTTGCAGAGATACACCTGGTCGCAATTGCCCTTCGACACCATAAGGATACCGGGGAAATAATATCTTTCAACAATCTGTCAGTGTATTTCTGTGGGCATATCAATGAATTAATCTGGGTCTCACTCACACTAATATCCATCCTGGTATTATGTTTAACCATAAACTAGAGGTTGATTGTTGGAAACAGCATTAGATTGCAAGTAATTTAAAATGCGTGACATTCCTCAAGCAGGCATAAAACCTGCGGGTCTGCCACTCTGGGGCACTGTTGTGTGCACTCCTGATACCATCATGTTGTTAGTTTTCACATTCAGAGTTGATCTAGATTTTAATAACTGAAATATACGTAATTTTTTTTTAAAATCAGAAAAACATGCAAAAAACGTGTAGATATTGAATATTTTCTGCTCTGGAATTTATTGCTCCTTCTCCAAGGCTTGCATTACATGAGGAAAGATGTCTAACATACCATGCATTTAACAAAATGCCCTTGACTCAGCTACTGGCCTTGATGCGAGCTCATTTTGTAATCCAGATGATTTAGTGCGTTATCCAATGGCAGACATGTAGAGGAAAGTAAAACCAGCTAAACTTCCAACCTTGTTAGATGACATAAATCTTTATGAGGTAAAATAATAGTATAAGTTGTGGTGAGAATAGTATGCAACTAACGCATGATGCAGGAAGATAAGGTCTCTTGAAGGAGGGGAGAGACATAAATTGATGCTTGTCTGAAAATATAATTCATTTATGTTTGGGTTTGTGGTTGTGATGACTTATGATTATCAATATGACTGCGGGCCATAGTTTATTTCCACTTTTATTTTCCAACACATCACTGCCAAAGAGTCCTTCGAAGCGATCTTGAGTGTATGATTGTCCTCACATTGTGAAAGGGGCGGGCTCACTGTGCTCGGCTCATGAATATGGAGGCCCCAGGGCTCCGCAGACACTCCCCTCGCGGGTGAACTTGTGGAGCCACCTCCAGCTCGGACCAGCAGTCAGTCAGTCAGTCAGTCAGTCAGCAGTGGGCTCGGCCGCCGCATGGCTACTGTGTAAACTTTCCTCAGCAACAAGTGGAAACTGTCGGATAAGGGAGAAGGGCAGACGCTCGGAGAGGTTGAGGGACACACTAGGAAGAGGTCTTCTATGAATCAGGAACCCGTGCCCCGCTGATCCAAGTGTTGTTTCCCCCACTCGTGCATGTTTAAACCCGAGGAGAGCTCTGGTGCCGTGTGTCGGCCAGACGACTAGTACAAACGAGTGGCAACAGCAGTCCGGAGGCATGATTTTGAGACGGGGCTCAGTCGTTGCTGCCTTTTTACTCTGCTTTCTTGCGAAGGTATGTGGATTTCTTCAGGGGGGGGGGGGGTCGCTCGCTTCAGCTGTTTGGATGCACTTTGATTACACGCGTGTCGCCTTATATCCGCGCGGCTATGCTAACGTTACGCGTAACCGCGCCTCACGCAGAATTGGGTCCACGGTTATCCTGCAAATAATGCAGGGTAACCGACTGCAAAACAGCCCGTTTGGCATTCAAAATTTATTTTTTTTTTTTAAACATAACGAGGCTGCAGTTTTCCATTGCATTCACTGTTCTGTCCTCAACAGGTGTCTGAGGGATCCGGACAGTTCGAGCTGCAAATCTTGTCGACGCACAATGTGAACGGAGAGCTGCTGAGCGGCATGTGTTGCGACGGCACACGGACCACGGCGGATAGAAAATGCACACGGGACGAGTGCGATACGTTTTTTAAAGTTTGCCTGAAGGAATACCAGTCGAGAGTTTCTGCTGCGGGGCCCTGCAGCTTCGGAATGGGATCTACGCCTGTCCTGGGAGGGAATACCTTTTCTTTCAAGAGCTCTGTGAGGAATGACAAATCCAGGATAGTTTTGCCCTTCAGCTTTGCCTGGCCGGTGAGTTGGAGTTAAAAAAAACAAAACAAAATACAAACAAACAAAACAAAATAAAAAAAAACAAAAAAAAAACCCCAGCTCTTCTCCAAGAGAAAGGGGGGGGGGTCTGTTTGCAGGGCAATTCTGTGCAATTACTGTCCGTCAGTCATTCTCACCCCCCAAAACGCTGATAGAAAGCACAACAAAGAATGAGTTTCTCCTTTGGTTGTTAGCGCTCTGTGAATGATCCTTTTGAGGAGGGGACCCCCTGGTCTCCTCATTATCTGCGCCAATTAACCAGCTGCAGGTATTTTTTTTTTTTTTTTTCCCGTCAGGCCTAGAGCCGTCTGCTCTGTCTTCCTGATTTTGGCGAGTGTTACACTATTGCATATTTGAGCATCACAGAACCTCAGTTTTCAGAAATAGCCTTGTGGGCACAACCATGTATTGGGAAATAAAAGTTAACCACAGTTAATTAAATTTAAATCACCAGTAGCCCATCAGTATGATTAGAAAATCAAATCTCTCAAGAGTAAGAGGCATTTAAAGTTAATTCCCCTCCTAAAAACTCCATTATCTGGTGTGAATCGGTTCGATAGTGCTTTCTACAATGCATTCTTGAATTGTCCTCCAAAAATATTCTCCCCTCGTTTGGCCGATTCAGCAGATAAAACGATGGATGAGCTGCATTCTCTCAGATTTCTCCTCCTCTTCCTCCCTGGCAGCTGCTTATGTTGCACAGCACAGTAACTCCAGAGTGAAAACCCACTTTCTGGTTTCCTCGAGTGTCAGCTCTTCTTCATAGAGTAAATAAATTGGCTCGGCAGGCCTGTGGGAGATTTGTAGCTCTGCAAGAGGTATGACTTGTCATGCTGGAGCGCATTTCGAAGTAGTGAAAAAAGTAGGACTGTGCACAGACTGACTGGCCCCACAGCTTGGCCCGCAAACTCCTCCACTGTGCCTGATGGGTGAAAGGCACAGTCCGCTGGTATGTGTGTGTCCAATTACATCAAGGCTATTTTTTGCCACAATCTTGAGGGAAGTTCTTGCGCAGCGATGGCCTCAAACAGCCAGAATAAGGGAAAGAACTGGAAGATCATGCGTGATTTCCTTTCATGTCGTACATTTCTGTGTGTGTTACCTGTGGGGCCGAGCAGATAATGTGGAGTTGTGTTTTCCCCTGTGATCTGATAGCCAGTAAAACAATGTTCTCAGCAGGGTAGCGAGCAATTTGATATGGTCTGTATTTTTTATTTGCTCTCCACTTAGACACTGGCGCCTCACACCTTTTTCAAAAGACAAAGGTTTCTGTTTATGTTCACACTATGGCAACGCTAAGTTGGCGTGAACGGCCAGGGACAGATTAGTTTCATTTTACTGGTAGAAAATCATTCCTACTTGAAAACAATTGGAATGAAAACTGGTGCTATTTCAAGTTTGAGGACTGTGCTAGCTTTACTCGTATTTCTGATCTTACACACTGATAATGTGGCTATTTCTCTCTCATGTCATGTTTTAAAACAGCAAATACTTGGAGATGCCAGAACTAGCCAGTGAAACTTGTAGAAAATGATGTAAGAGTTTTTGCAACATTACATTTTTTTCCTGTTTTTAAGTTCTGTACGGTCGGTGGATTCAAACTAAGATATCTCATCTTTAGATGAACTCATTTTAATACAAGTGTAGGACCCAGGCTGGGATTTGGGAAAGGACAGAGCTGCTCGTTAAATTCCCTCTTCCTTCACTTTAAGTGCTTTACTTCAGTGCACATTAACAATCATCAGGTTAGGTATGATATCACTCTTTGTCCTTTTCACAAGTTGATTGGTTGCTGTGGACAGATGGCAGTGTGGTGCAACTGGGTTGTTGGGTACTCCGAGTTCATGAAGCCCCCCTCCCTCATCCTCTCTTGTGAGCTGTATGAAGTTGGCCTCTTGTCCAGGCCAAGGGCTTTGTTTAAGTCACGCTCGGTTGGACCCCAGGCATTTCATCGCTTTAACCTTGCCACCCACAGTAACTGCTGCACTTAATGAGGATGCACACATGTGCTTAGATCAGGTAGGGCAAGAGCCAGCGCGTCCAGCCGAATGCCGTTGGCTGGGCATCTTTAACATGGGCACATCCGTGTTTTGGAGCCCTGCATGGATTCGACCAGTGTCTGCAACCTGCTTTTATTCCACAGAGAAGTGAGGGCCCAGCTAGCCGGGCCCTCACAGTGTATCAAGCAGGGACAATAGTGTGCCCTCAGTGACTACAGTGAGGATTACAGAGCATAATAGAGGCTGTGCAGCTGTAATGCCAGTGCAGGGCAAGCAACAGGAAGCAGTTGTAGTAGACTCAGCAGTGATGAAATTGGCTCTCAGGCGAACTGTGACCTTGCCTCTGTGGCCACCTCAGCATATTTGCCCGTGTTACACCTATACGAGAAAAGAGAAGGGCTTTTTTTAACTGGATTGGGTCAGTCCTTCAGGGGTGAGATTGAGATGTTACAAGCACTTCTCTGCTCAAATGCCAACTCGCTTCTTTCTTGAGCAACATTTCCCCTCTCTCTCTTCCCAAGCCTTAGTCGATCTGGTACCCTAGTTATTCTCGAATCACGTTTAATTATGCCTACATTTTATAGCATAATTTCCCTCCGTCTTTCACTTAACTCAATGCTGGCGCGTCCTGCCTGACCTGGGATGTGTCGGCATGATTGATTTGTTGACTAGTCAGAGCGGTCTGAGAACTGTGATCAGGTGAGTCGCAGAACAATAGTCAGCCTAGCCTTGATGCTAAGCGCTGCAGGCAGCAGCGGGAGTAATGACATGTTTGTTTTATATAGTATGCTCTGATGTGGCAGTTAAGTGCAAATTGCTCAAGTGAAAGAGGCAAAAGAAATGTGTTCTTTCTTTTTTTTCCCCCTTTCTCTCTCCACTTCATCTTGTCCTCTACTTTAACAAGGTCTTTCTCAGTGTAATCGCATTCATGTGTCGGTGGGATGTTGCATAATGGCTTCTGATGCTTTGCTGCTTATCAGAGATGTATCAGTCTGTACGGAAACGTGACATGCATTGAAAATTCCTTTTAATTGGGATCATCTGGGCCTTGTTTTTGTTTCCCTTAATGGCTAGTGACACTTGCAAAACACAGATGACTGGCTGCTTGTTTAGTTAAATGCTCGATATGATTTTCATCCCTGGTCCTGGGTTCATGTTTTGATCCTGTTTGCCTTGCGAGAAATCCAAAATGTGTTTGCTGTGTCTTTTGGCAAAAGGTGAGATTCTTTTGTGGGGGTGAGGTTTTGTTGTATCGTGGGCTGATGTATGTTTACAGGATATTTAATAAGCTGCTGATTGTACAACAGTCTTTCTCCAACTCTGTTGTGATGAAAATCTCTTGTTACACATTGCGTTCCTTCTTCCCAGTCAAACAGTACGCTCAGTGGCTTTGAAGGTAATTGTGTGAGTTGTCTTTTAGTGACTCAGCCTGGGCTCTATGATAAATAGGGTGTGTTACTTAGCTGTCCCAGTCATTGGATAGATCTCAGTTTGATACCATTGAAGTGATTGACTCAGGAAAACTGATACACAAGGTCAACATCCCTTTGACTAGACTGTTTACATTTCCTCTGTGCTGAGTGGAGGCCTAGACCAGTCTAATCTGTTGTGCCTTGCCTTTATTTAGACCTTTGGCTTTTGCCTGTTGTTCCATGAGCTATCTTTCTTTTTATTTAGTTAGATTTCCTTGTAATGATACATCAGATGGCTCAATTTTCAGCTGAGGTCAAGTTGAGGGGTGTGTGTGTGTGTGTGTGTGTGTGTGTGTGTGTGTGTGTGTGTGTGTGTGTGTGTGTGTGTGTGTGTGTGTGTGTGTTAGGAAAATTCCCCTACTGAGAGGATTCAGTAGTGTTCTTTGGCAAGTCATTGTGATTTGGACTGGAATGATCTTTATCACTTATGTTGCTTGTCTGTTGGACAGTGTCTACTTGGCCAGGAAAGATAAGAAGACATATGGCCACACTTACTGCACTTGGGGGTGTGTGTGTGTGTGTGTGTGTGTGTGTGTTAGAAAGAGAGAGAGAGTGAGTGTGTGCTCTGTAGTTCAAAGAGAAGTTGTGAGTCAGCTGGGAGCCTGGGAAAAGTGAACCTGGCAGTGGCAGACGGTTCCAAGCTGATAACTGCAGAGGAGTTATGGAGTGTTAGTGAATGAGGAGTCAGGCAGTATCTCCCTTTCTGGGAGAAGTTTTTTTGGTCTTGAACTAAATATCCCAATAATGGTGAGGCTACTTGTTAGATCGAGCCATTATGACATTTTACTCGGTGGGCTGTTAGTGATGCAAGAACATTATGAGTGTGCCTAAACTTTGACACTTTTTTGTTTGTTTTTTTTGGTGTGGGCGTTAATCATATTAATGAAGGACAAATGCATGATTAGTCAGTTGTGATGATAACCACAGTGCTTGCAATAGCTTCCATGTCGAGGCAAGTCGAAATCATGCAAGATATGGGTGTGTTGTTGAGTGTTTGTGGATATGCTTTTAAAGGAATTGGCCAATAACCCATTAAACTTTATTCCTCCTGAAAACAGTCCACCACAAAGTGATTTAATGATTGTTTTCTAACCACACAGAAGTTTTGTTGTGTAGCAGGTGGACCAGGTTTGTTGTTGTTTCTCCTTATGTAACCACCTGTTAAAAATGATGGGCCGTTCAAAAGTGTTCAGATTGTAAGACAGGTAAATGATGGGTGACTGAATTTGAGTAAAAATTCTAACGCTAGACAGTTAAAAAAAAAAAAAAAACAAACAAGCTCACCACTGGTACCAGCCTGTGTCGTGTATGTGGGGATTTGTTTTGGATGTCCCTCTCAAATTGACTCTCCCCAAACAAAAATGTTTCAGAAGCCTATACGGACATGCAGTTGGGAGTGCAGACACTGGAATGATTCATTCAAGTTGTACAGGCTGGAAAAAACATCAACGCGTTAACATGATACTGCTTAACGCTGGAAGAGAAGCCAGAGGACTCTTGTTCTTGGTGTATATAATAATATAACTAGCTGTAGGTTGGGTTGCAGCAATAGATGATCAGGTATTGAATTACCACTGACTCACTTACTCAAGTTCTGTGTCAAGTGATTGCAGCCAGTTGTGAGTCAGAATATATTGTGCTGATGAGCACTGCATTTCCGATAATAGCTGCCCTGATTGCAGTGAAATCTGGAGAAATCTGGCACAGGATGAGACAAATAGCTCCTGGAAAGATGGAAAGTCAAACGGCTGACAAAACAAGGTGAAGCCATGAAAAAAGCTTCAGGAGTGAGTCATACCCTTTTCTCTCTTTCTGCAGGAAGTGAACAGGGGTTTTCCTTTGAGCAGGTTTGTTTACCATGAAGTCATCGCAGCAAAGAGGGACATAGCAGCAATGCAGAATTTCTGAAATGCCTCCAGGCTGCGCTGCTAGGGGCGAGCGTGTGTGTGAATGTAACAAGTAGGTGTTTCTGCTGGATGCTCGAACACTGTAAGTGGATTACACTTTCTCACAATCGCATACTTTCTCTCTCTGCGGCTGTTGGGTGTGCTCGCAGACACAAGTGTTCGCTCCCTCATGACTGTTGCACAGGACAGTGAGAGTGTGTAAGCTGATATTGGTGTGAGCGCTACCGACCCCGAATCAGACAAAGCGTTTTCGAGAGTGCTGAAATCAAGACAGGCCCTCCAGAGTGTAGCACTCATTCAGTCTCTCTTTCTCTCCTTTCCTGCAAGGTTACACACCTTTTTTTTTTTTTTTTTAATTTGTCCCTTCAGTTTTCTTGCCATCTTGAGTTTGCCTAAGAAGCATTGTCCTTAAGAACTTCAGCCTGGACTGTTCACAGCATTCATAGCACTCTGTTAGAGAGCTATAAATTAGCATGAAATTGAAAATCCCATATACCTTGCAAAAAAAAAAACCAACTATGTGCTTTCTCAGAACATTGGAAATCATCCACTCACTTCACTCGCCACATTTTCTAAACATGTGGAAAAACTGCATTTGGGAAAATCTGTTTCTAAAGAACACAAGGTTACCATGGCTGAGATGAAGACATATTTTTGGCATTGCAGGGTGAAGTATTTTTTTCTAAGTGCTGTTCTTTATTTTGACTCATTCTAGGCTTTACTCGAGAGTCTATCCTTTTGCAGGCCAGCTCCGTTAGGCTCGTTTTTCCGCGCATCAGACACCCTCCTGCTGGGTGGGTGTCCAGCTAGACCACACCACTGCCCCAGTGTCTGTCATCCTAATCGCTGCGACGCAGAGACCTCTGCCCCACTACAGGCTTATCTTCTCCTAATCAGATCAACAGAACCATTGTTATGAGTTAACAGTTAGCAGCTCCTGTGCTAGGCCTCATTGTAAGCTAACTCAATGAGAGGGACATGAAGCCTCATTGGCAAGGCTGGTGAGGTCATGGGAAACCGGAAAGTCTTGGATCTGGATTCTTTTTTCTGAGGATTAAAGTATTGAAAACAAGGAAAATATGTTCTTCCCTTTGCATATTTAATGTCAAACCTGACTCTTTATAGTGTTGATGGGGTGATTTATGTTTGTTTATGTGTTAAAGGGGAAACATGTGCGGGAACCCCCTACAAGTTAGTTTGCATGGTTGCTAACAAACAAAGGGCTGTCAACCGGTTCACTGCACAGTCAATATGTTTCACAAAACATTTATCACCTGATCATGTAGTGGTAATGTTTACAGTTTTTATTTATGATACACCAAGTGCTCGATGATCCTGATCTTGGCTAACACTTCTTGTATCACTGTCTTGTCTTCCTCAGAGGTCCTACACTTTGATAGTAGAAGCCTTGGACTTCAACAATGAAACCAGTGGTGAGTATTGATTCTGGCATCTCCATCTTACCTTCCCCTTTCTTTTCTGTCTCTCCCCCCTCCCTCACGGCAACATCTGGGAGGATTTGTGTTGAGGGTCAGAAAAGGAAGTTGATTCTTCCTGAACCCCCTGCCCTCTTCCACATGGTCCACTGGGGGCGTGTGTCTGTGTTTAAGAAAGTGTGTTGACAGGTGCCTGTAAAGCGGGCAGGGATGGGAAGGGGAGGAAGAAGCAGAAGTAGGGACAGGGAAGACAGGAGTGGGGGGTGGGTGCGGGGGGGCAGACAGAGAGAAGGAAGTGTGTCAAAGTAGAGTACTATGAAAATGTTTTCATTTGGCCGATGACTGATGGCAGGTGCTGCCAGCCAGGGTCAGGGTCACACTGTCTCACTGTCACTGAGGCGTGAAACACAGAGTTCATCCGGCCGCCCAGCCTGGCGCTGCAACCAGCCTGCAGTCACAATGCGGGGGGGCTGAGGCCTCTCAGCTATGCTGTCCCATAGGTTACAATTACCTCTGGCACAGGTGGGCTGCATTCTGAGCTCGGAGCATTTGCAGTGGAAAACTTTTTGGTTCACTGCTTGAAGCGGTGGCTGTTCTTCCCATGAAGGTGGGAATAAACGTGGTAGTAACATGCTGAATCTAAATTCTGGTTGCCAGGTTTGGTTTCTACCGTTAACTATGCCGGGATTCCTGCTGATTGGCGACAGCAAGATGATTCCAGCTGAGGGAGGGTTTTATCCCATGCTTGTTTATGCGGGTCTGTTCGAGGTCAGCAAGGTTTCGGCCGTTTCTGCTGTATTTGCCGCTCCCCAGAGAGCTATTAGGGCATTGGTGTGAAAAGCCCCCTGAATGTACACAGTCAATGCTGGTTAAGCCCCTTTGAGCTCCACCAGGCTAGCTCACTGCTGTGCTAGCTTCATATGTTGTTGGTATCTAAAATCTTCCACCTGGGAGTCCTTAGTGATATTTGATTTACTTTGATTCCTTATGAAAGAGCTTGGTTTTAGTTTTATACTTAGGTAATTTTGAAAGCACTACTTTTTTCAAAGTTTTTTTTATCAGTGTATGTGAAGTCTTTGAGAAGAGTTGTCCCCCCTTTTTTTTTTTTTTTTTTTTTTTTTTTTAAACAGCTTAAAGGTTTGGATTTTCTCTGTATAAAACCATTTTGAAGATTTTGCATGACATCTCTAAGCTTTATAAAGCTTGTCTGATTTATGTTTAACTCCAAGCCAGGCAGCAGGTAGTAAGGACGTTCTACTCCTGACACTGCAGGCCAGCAGTCGGTAGAGAAATGCCACACAACTAAACTCTGGATTCCAGGCCAATGCGAAATGTTACCCGGCACTGTGATTTCAGTACGACCCGACCCCACCATACACACCACAGCACAGTAAATAAATGACAGCGGGCCCCCCCCCCCACTGCATTGCATTGCATCATACTACACAGAGGAGCGATTCGCCCAGCGTTCAGCTACCTCTGCTCGTGTGAGCGCAGTAAATAACCACTGTGACACATTTTTCATTCTCTCCCAGGTGGATAGATTTTAGATACCAAGTAGCCATGTAGTGCTACATGTGCGGGTGAATGTATGTGTACAGTGTAATGTCTGGAGATTGGGCTGAGTCCGAACTGTTTGCTCAGTTTGAGTGTGTTTGCTCTGTGTGAAGTTCATTACAGCCCTTGGCTCCCAGGTCAGTCCTTGCTCCCTTGATAGAGCTGCGACCTCTTCATGTTTGACATGAAAATAAGTCTGTTTTTGGGTCTAAGTCTGTGTTTGTAAGTCTGCACAATCACAACACAGCAGGGCCTTTGCCCCCCATCTAACAAAGAGATAGATACTTGTAAGAGTGTGAAAAAAGTTGACTTCAGATTTTTTTTTGACTGCTGTTAGTACAAGAATGTATGTGAGAAAAGCAGAGTGGGGAAAAAAGTGCTGATGGCACATTGGCACGCTTCCCAGCAATGACGGTGGCATTGGTGTCCTCACACTGTAATTTATGGTGGCTGCGGTTCTGTCCTTGCCTGAGCAGATGCAAAAGGCAGCATCTGAGACCAGTAATATCCTCAAGCTGTAAACCTGAGAATCAGAAACCATCCAGGGAAAGCTGGAAAGGGAATGTGAGAAAAAAAGCAGTTAAGAGTGCTCATTACAGGCAGTCTTTTCCTTTTCTCTGCATTTCCTCCTTGTACTTTCTTTCCTCTCCAGCACACATAGTTGCTTTTAATTATATATAATGTGCTATATCAGAGATCCTCTGCAATTTGTGTTCGAATTTTGAGGGCATTTTTGGGTTCCCACTGTGTGATCACAGAGAACATTTCATCTCCCAAATGCACAGTGTAGGATGCTACATTCCACTATTATCTCCATGGCTCAAATTTGATGAAGACTAACGTAGCGCAGGGAGAACAAATTAAATTTTTTAACAAGAATTTTACAGTCCATGTTGATGATGTCAAAACCGATGTTTTAGGTGCAGATGGGAAGTTGATAGAGAAAGCCTCTCATTCCGGCATGATCAACCCTAGTCCGCATTGGCAGAAGCTGACTCACAACGGCCCCGTGGCCCAGTTTGAGTACCAGATCCGGGTCAGCTGTGATGAGCATTATTACGGCTTCGGCTGCAACAAGTTTTGTCGCCCCAGGGATGAGTTCTTTGGACATTACACATGCGACTACAATGGAAACAAGACCTGTCTGGAAGGCTGGTCGGGACCTGACTGCAACACAGGTAAGACATGCTGAGATCACAGATCAGCTTGAGACAGTCTGATCTGAGAGTATGAATGTGTCTTTTAGAACTAGCAGCCAGATTGTAATCGGTGATTCATGCTGATGCACTGTCTGTTGTGTGGTTTGCATTGAATGGAAGACTTTGTTTCTGAACTCTCACAGCATTTTCCTCTTTCCTTTTTCCATTCAAATAAAGCTTCTCATTGCCTGTATGACCAGGAAGATACTTGTATCCACCGAAACTGAGCCTGGGCATTTTTTTATTAAAACATTTTACTGTGTTATTTTCTCACAGGTTAAAATGTCATAGAAGGTAGTAATTATAGCATTTACTGCTATAATTAAAATTTGCTAAAAAAAAAATGGAGCTAAGTTTGAATCTAGTTACCAGGCAGTAAAATTCTTCTTCTTCTTCCATTTCTAGCTATATGTCGACAAGGCTGCAGCACTGAACATGGATCGTGTAAGGAGCCAGGTGGATGCAAGTAAGTGACTGAGGTTGCTCTGTATGATATCTTAGTCTGTTATCAATGATTTTACTATGTCTTTATCATGTGAAATGTCAAACACTGTTTGTTCAAGTGCCTTCACTTACTATAGTGGCTGGTGCCAGAAGCCCGTGGATCATTCAGATATGTAGGGATTGTGTCCAAGCCCCAATTCTATCACGGATGATTCCCTGTACGTGCTTGGTTTTCTGGCCAAGAGACTATCAGTACCTGGGCCTTTAGCACAGATGCAGGCTGAGCTGCTCGTAAATCTCTCATGGAAGTTTTGAGCGGAGCTGCCAGTCTGGAGAAAGGAGAGGCTCGACTGCCAAGACTCCAGGTTTGAAATGTAGCCTATATGTTTCCCTCTAATGGGGCAAGTGTTATCAGTCAAATTGCGTGTAACGTTCGGATGAGCCTTAAAGTGTATTGTTTGTGTAGCTAATGGCTTACTAATGCTGTTTATGCACACAGCCAGAGGAAACGCCAGGCACAGATGGATATCGAGCTGGGGCATTGTGTGCAGTCACAGTTGTATCTCATCCTCATCCTGGAGCAGGCCCTGCACTGCCAGACTCTTCCCACAGCTCAGGCATTGGTTGCTTTCTTAGTTGTCTGATTTGGCCATGAATCAGGATGATTGGGTTTGTTCATTTGTGCAACGGCTTTGTTGTCGTTCTCAAGCTCTTGACATCATCGGGTTTCTTGTAAGTGCTTGTGTGGCCACTGGCAGAACAAGAGGTTGAATTGCTTTAGTCCCTGCACAGGTGTGGCTATATTTAAAGCTCTGGGTTTAACTCTGTTTATATGTGGTCTGCCAACAAACTATCCAAGCAGGCTCTACTACTGTTATAGTCGGTGAGTAGTTTCCCATCATTGGGCTGTTGTAGAGTGTTAAACAACAGCAGTACATAGCAACATTGGCTGCAGGCTAGGGCAGCCTCCTTGTCACTGATTTTATGTCAGCAGAACCTCAGCTAATGACACTGAATGGGACTTCCTTTTAGCCGGACTTTTTAATGATATCCACAGCTTTCATTGTTACTAATAGAGTAAGAACAGTGCACCTGTGGACCAAGACTGCCACAGCAGAAAACTGTTTTGAAAAGCATTAACTGCACAGCCACAACATAGATTCTTAAGAGGTCTGTTTTCATGTTGAGGGTTAAAATCTTTATGTGCATCACCAGTGCTGCACAATGTAATGTCACATTCCCCAGTAATTTGGCTAACTGTGTACTAACTGTAAATGATTTGGGATCCTGCTGGGGAATCCTGCTCTGCTTCTCATGGAGAGGATTAGCACACTTTTAAGAATAGCCTCTTTAATCACAGACTGAGGTTTACTTAACCACCGCGTTTATTTTTACAGTCCATCCGTTTCTTGGGGCTAATCAGCACGGTGCTCCCCCAGAGGGACACTTTGTTTCCTGTCTCTAGGCTCCACAGCAGCAACTGTATCGCCACTTCACCACCTTTTAAAGAGCAGACTTATCAGTCAGGCTGGATTGCCATCTTAATTATGGAGCCCAGGAAGAAAAGGGCAGCATTATCAGTGTAATTATGGACCTGGACATTTCAGTGGTCAGCAGGCTGTGTTCCCTTCCTCTGCCTTGGGGCACAATCCTGACTCTTGACTCATGGGAACCAGGATGAGTAGCAGTGTAACAGCCGAGAGGAGGGCTGAGCCTTCCTCTCTACAAAGATGACGCTACTGCCAAGCCACAGGCAGAGTGTTGTTAAAGGGAGCGTCTGGCCGCATGCTAATGTTAGCCGTGCAAAAGGTCCCATTGGAACTGTAATTTAGTGTTTTGTTTTTTTCTGTTTGGAAAAATGCTAAATACTCCTGTTTCCCCGTCCCCAAGTATTGTTTAAAAGCTGTTGCATAAACACCCTGCTACTTAAGATTCATTTGTGGTCTTTTAAGATGCAACCCAGTTGTGAGAGCAAGAATACTGCTTCTTTGTTTGTTTCATTTGTGCAGCACCATGCTGTATAGGCTGATGTGTACTTCATTAAATCCAGATTATCGCTGTACTGCTTGAGAAGGAATTTGGAAAAACAGTAGATTACAATATTAGCATTTTCAGATACCACGGGGATTATCTGACCTCGCTGTGATTGTTGTGAATTAGCCTGAATGTTCTGCATGTGTCATCATGGCATGTATGTATGTATGTATGTGTATATTTTGCCTCATTTTTATTGTGTGACTTGCTTCTCAGGCTGATGGCATGGCTCTCTGTGTGTCTTGCAGGTGTCTATATGGCTGGCAGGGCCAGTATTGTGACAAGTGCATCCCCCACCCAGGCTGTGTACATGGCACCTGTGTCGAGCCCTGGCAGTGTCTATGCGACACCAACTGGGGCGGCCACCTTTGCGATAAAGGTTAATTCCTTTCTCTCATTTCACTTTCAATCGCTGTAGGAGTTGCCCGTATTGTGTCAAAACAAACTAAAGCTGTGTGAAACACTCCTTTCCCAGATCTGAACTACTGTGGCACTCACCAGCCATGCCTGAATGGAGGGACATGTATCAACACAGGACCTGACAAGTACCAGTGTACCTGCGCTGAGGGTTACTCTGGTGCCACCTGTGAGAGAGGTTAGTGTCAGTGATCTTCAGTAAGATAACTTTTGGCTCCTTTGTTTTTTTTTTTTTTTTCCTCGCTAACTGATTGCTAGTGAGTTTTAAAGGACACGTGATTTTACAGATGAAGCTCTGTTGCCTCATCATAAGGAGGACTACTCAGCCTGTGAGAACTGTTGTGTAATGTCCTCTGTACTTCTGTAGGGAGATCATCAGGGTCATTGTCTCAGACTTTAGTTTGAAACACGTTGGCATTAACCAAGTGTGGAGGGACTAAAGTCCTGACTAAAAGTCAGGATATCTTGGCCACTGCTGCTTCGATTTTGACCATTCTTTGTTTAACCTATCAATCGCAAGTCCCCAAATTTGTGTAAGTGCAATACTAAATTGCATGACTATCCCTTTTTAAAGCTACTCAGTGACTGATGAAATTAATGTGGCTCTGGCTAAACTTTATTTTGAAGAATTTTTGTCAAACAAAATTAAGCAAAGCAGCTCCAAGATTCCCAGTGATCTTTTTGGTAAATTTAAGACAATCTGTTTTGCATAAAATATTTGATCTCGAGGGCTTACAAACCTGCTCGCAAACAAACTGCTCGCAGTTATGAGTGAAGGTTGTGGGCTCACTGAGCCTGCCGACCAAAGGTCAGAGGGCACAAACTGAAGGCACTTCAGTTTGTAATCAGAGGAGTTGGTAACTTGGCAATAATCGGTTTCCACTCCAGCATGAGTGGCCCCCAAGTCAGGTAATCCACCAGTTTGATCTTGAGGGGCGGGTCATCCCTTCACTCCTCGGGCACTCCAGAAATATGGGTGTGGTGCTAAGGTTCAGCTGCTGCAAACACTTACGATGGAGATGATGGTTTTTTCCTCATTAAATCTGAGTCTTGCAGGGTGCTGACAGCTTAACTGCAGAGATGTCAGGAAACCTTGCCCTTCGTAACAGGAGGTCTGAAGACCAGGGGATGCATCAGGCTATTGTAACAGAAGCCCCAGGGTGTGTTGCACCCCCCCCCCCCCAACGGCATACCAAGACCTGTCCGCTGATCACCTCCAACCGCCTACTTATTCCCAGAGTGAATCATTCATTTTTGATTCATTTGGGACCCACTCATCCTTAACTCATCCATAAAGGAGAAACTCCAGGGATGAGCTACCCCCACCATCCTCCCCCACCCCTCCCCTCCCGCTCTCCCTCCTGCCACTCTCTCATCTTGTGCCGCCTTTCAGAAGAAGAATGGCGGGGAGTCAAAGGGAAGTCACGGTGCGTTGGTCAGGTCAACTTAGCATGAAAGATGATTTCCTGGTGGTGTGGTCTGCTGGGCGGGTAATGCGAGTGAGATGGGGGGATTTTGAGCGGGCTTTTGGGGCAGAGGAGGGGGGGTGGGGGTGGGGCTAGGTGATGGGTGAGGGAAGGAGTCGACCCCTGGATGTGTTCTGCTGACAGATTGGTCCCGGGCAGAGGAGTGAGAGGTTTTCTAGAGATGAGAGTTGGAAGCTGAAATACATTTTTACGTCTGATTTTTTGCGAAGTATATGGCAAATGTTAGACCACATGATGTCACAGTGAAATATTCTCGTGTCAGCTACAATAGCAAAAGTACATCAATGTTAAAATCAGGTTAACTGCCATAAAGGGGTGAAGTTTGCCCAACACCAGATACATTTGGTGGTTAAGGTTTATTCACAAAATAAGTGTGATAAATGGATCAAAGGATGTTTTTTTTTTTTCCTTAAAATGACCCACAAGGGCGTGTGTGTATATATATGTGTGTGTGTGTGTGTGTGTGTGTCTGACCTGTTTGCAAAACTGTCTTTGTCTTCCTAGCGGAACATGCCTGTCTGTCCAATCCATGCTCAAATGGAGGGAGCTGCTCAGAAACCAGTCAAGGCTACGAATGTCAGTGTGCGCTCGGATGGAGCGGCCCCTCCTGCACTATCAGTAAGATTGCACTCAACCTGCACCCATTAAATGTCAGCGCTCTCAAAGCAAAAATCATGTATAACCAGAATTGAATTCTCTTGCTCAGATGTTGATGACTGCTCTCCAAACCCCTGTAACCACGGAGGTACCTGCCAGGATCTGGTCAACGGTTACAAGTGTCACTGTCCCTCACAGTGGACAGGGAAGACGTGTTTGATAGGTGAGCCTCCTGAGCTCCTTGCACCACTTCACGCCTGTCAGCTGCACATACAAATGTCCCTAACCCTTTCTCTTCCTCTCTAGATGCCAACGAATGCGATAGCAAGCCCTGTGTCAATGCCAACTCGTGCCGCAACCTGATTGGTGGATACTTCTGCGAGTGTGTCCCTGGTTGGATGGGGCAGAACTGCGACATCAGTGAGTTGAAAACTGTCAGCAGCAGCTGTGGAACGGGACACCTGTCTAGCTCCTGCCTCCTTTTATTTATTTCTCTCTGTCCTTTCAGTGCAGCCTAAATTAAAGCTGTAACATGAAGGCGGAAAGCAAACAGTTGGACGAGTACGGCCTTTTCCTGCAGTGTAAATGAATCTGCTGTATCATTATTATCCCTGTGTGTGGCCAAGGCTGTGGTGATTAGAGGTGGCTCAAAACAATCCCAGCACTAGTTTCACTTGGCAGCAGACAGGATTGCTCAATACTCTGTGTTGCACTGATTCTGCAGCTATGTTATCCAACTCTTGCAGAGCGCTCTCTAGCTCCGACAATGTTTTTAAAGGCCCCTAGCATGGGAAACATAAAGCACAGACTTGTTTTCAAAGACAGACTATTTAGTCAAGCTGTTCAGAGTTAATCCTCAGGTTTGTTTTCCTGTGCAGATATAAACGACTGCAAGGACCAGTGCCAGAATGGGGGAACTTGCAAGGTACGTGTTGGGTCAAAAATCATCTAGCTCTACTTGGTATCACTGCTTTGTTTGCCAGCTTGTTTGTTTGTTTTATTGTGTTTTTTTGCTGAAGCTCTAGACATTTACAGCGGTTATATAAATAGCTGCAGTAAACCGTTCTTTCCAAACTGACAGAGGAGTTGTTGTGGAATTCCTCTCTGAAATCAAATCTGAGGGGAGTGGGTTCAGAGGGGCTTCTAAGGGAGGGACACACAAGTTCTTTGACCACACTAGATTGAATTACCATAAACATTATTGTGTTGAGCCCATGCCAGGAAAATGTGTTGAAATAAATGCGGAGCTGTGATAATGCTCCTCCAAACTTGCCCCCCCCCCCCGTCTCTCTCTTCGTTCTGTTCTCCGGTTTGACAGTTATTGTTTGGACCCCATCCTGTCAAAACTGTTAATCAAATTTTTGGTCATATGAGGTTAACCCAGGTTTGTCTCTCTCAGGACTTGGTAAACGGCTATCGTTGCGTGTGCCCCCCGGGCTTTGCCGGTGAGCACTGTGAAAGAGACATAGATGAGTGTGCGAGCTCACCGTGTCTGAACGGCGGCCGCTGTCAGGACGAAGTGAACGGCTTCCAGTGCCTGTGTCTGGCTGGCTTCTCAGGAAATCTCTGCCAGGTGAGACACAACCATCCCACATACAGTTAAGCACACATGTATGCGTACTCCCTGCTATCGTTTAGCATTTAGCAGCCCCCTTTCTGCCAGCATTGCTGTATCTTTGGGTTCGTTGTAAAGTTTTCCTGCCCCACCCTCTTAAATGGCTGTTGTTCCACAGTCCTCCTTCTTAAAAGGGAGTGCTTTGTTGAAGCTTCTCCTGGCTACAGCGGGATACATTCCTCAGTGCTGAAGCCCAGACTCAGAGGACGGCTCCTATGTCTCTGCTTTGTTTTTCCCCTTCCTCCAAGCACTGTGCGTGTGTTATTTCCTGGCACAGCCTGTAGGGAGGATGCTGTGGGTTTCGCTCTGTTTAGTGTAGCAGAAACTATGTTAGCTATCAGGTTCACCATTCTCTATTCAATACCTTTCTGCCCTAGCTGGATATTGATTACTGCTCGCCCAACCCGTGTCAGAATGGAGCGCCTTGCTTCAACCTGGCAACCGACTACTACTGCGCTTGCCCAGAGGACTACGAGGGCAAAAACTGCTCCCACCTCAAAGACCACTGTCGCACCACCACATGTAAAGGTACGTCTTCTCCAGGCAACAACCACAAGCTTTTTCGCTCTTTTACTTTTTCCAGAACATATCTGAAAGGTGATCTGCATAGCGTGCTGTAGTCAAATGCTGAATATGGCCAGGTCGTCACCATTTGCCTTAGCACTTGCCCACATTTTTCCCAGGAGGGCAATACCTATATTTTAGTTTCATGCTCTTAAGTTTCTTGGCCAAGATGAGCTGTGGGGTTTTTTTTTTTTTTTTTTTGGAGTTTAGCTCCGTTGATGAATGCCCCCCTCCATCTCCTCAGCAAAGCTTTTCCAATGATTCTCCCCTCCTCTGAGTTCCCTGAAAATCTGGCAAAATGCTGATAGCACTGTGTGTGTTCTTGGTAATGACTTGGTGGGCTACCTCTTCTTTTTCCCCTTCAATGAATGTGTGTGTGTGTGTGTGTGTGTGTGTGTGTGTGTGTGTGTGTGTGTGTGTGTGTGTAATTGAGTGAGTGGACCAACCACGGAGTCAGATACCAGACGGTGAGATTCTCTCTGCTCTTGGCAAGAATTAAGTGATTATAGGAGAGCAAATTCACCCCGCGCTCCTAACTCGATCAGACAGGGGGAAAGGAAGGGATTTCAGTGCAGAGTGAAAAAGATCACTCTGAATTGCTTATGAAAGCATAACAGCTTATCGCTGTTTGTCTTATCATTCAGTGTGTTTTTCACATTCTTACACTGATACTGTTTTCCACAGGGGATGGGAACTCTTGACCAACTTGTTGGCATTATTATCTGTAAAGGCCGATTACCTTGTAGATCTTTCTTAATCTCGTCCTCTCTCTTTTGCTCGGTTTCTTTCTTTCACTTGTTAGCTATTTGAATACCATCGATAAGCTAAATCCATACTCCTCCTTATCACATGCAAGCAATGAACTGCTTTTTATGATTTGGAACAAGTGTTTGTTCAAACAGGCTTCGCCAGTTGTTTCACTGTCTTAACTGCCTCTCCTCTCCGCAGTGATCGACAGCTGCACAGTCGCCGTGGCGTCCAACAGCACACCAGGAGGAGAGCGCTACATTTCGTCGAATGTGTGTGGACCTCACGGACGCTGCCGAAGCCAGGCTGGAGGCCAGTTCAGCTGCGAATGCCAGGAGGGCTTCAGAGGCACCTACTGTCACGAGAGTAAGATTTCACACACAATACAGACTAGAAGGCAAAACTGATGGAGATATATCCAAAAAACATTCTCAATCTTACATGTTTCTTGTCTTCCCGCCCTCTTTTTAACATTTCAGACATCAACGACTGTGAGAGTAATCCATGCCGCAATGGAGGCACCTGTATCGACAAAGTCAGCGTGTACCAGTGCATCTGCGGCGACGGCTGGGAGGGCGACCACTGCGAGATCAGTGAGTAGGACTGCCTGTCCTGTGACGTCAAAACAAACCCATACCTCCCCTCATGGGACTGTTCAATCCATGTTTCATCATAAAAAGTTGACATGCCATTCTCAACCCCTCTCCCGTCTGATGTGTCCGACAGACATTGATGACTGCAGCACAAACCCCTGTCATAATGGAGGAACATGTCGAGACCTGGTGACTGATTTCTTCTGCGAGTGCAAGAATGGCTGGAAGGGAAAGACGTGCCACTCCCGTAAGAGTTTTTTTTTTTTTTTTTTCCTCCACACCCATGTAGTCTGTCTGTGCAGGCTGATGGTATGTGCTTATGGCTGTATATAATTACCCAATCTTGTAATAGTGTGTGTTTATTCAGACTAATGTGAGTGCACATTTTAAACGACCCTAAGATTTGAAATGCTCCTTTTTAGGTGAAAGTCAGTGCGATGAAGCCACATGCAACAATGGAGGCACCTGCCACGACGAGGGCGACACGTTCCAGTGCAAGTGTTCACCAGGGTGGGAGGGTACGACGTGCAACATAGGTGAGTCACACAGTCACAGGGGTTTGATTTTAATGTTTCTTACTCTCACACACCTACAGAAGATGATTGCTTTATGGGAGAGGTCCGTCAGCTCTTGGATATTAATCAGAGCTGTCAGATCCGCAAGGTCCACAAACAGTTTTTATCCCTTCACTCTGTCAACACTCCTTCCTTGACTATTTCTCCCTCTCCTGTGAGTGCTGACAGATATCCGCTTAAAATCCCTGATTGCACTGACAATACACTTCAAAGTTGTGGAATGCAGATTCCCTCAGAGAAAACGGAAACCCGACCAAAAAAAAGCCAAATCAGCAGCAGTCTCCTGTGACTGTTTTTTAAGGTTTATGATTGCACTGATAATCCTCTGTAATGTTGGGGAAAACTCAGCAACAAAATCTATTCTTTCCTTTCCTCTGTCTCTCAGCCAAAAACTCAAGTTGTCTACCAAACCCGTGTGAGAATGGAGGTACCTGTGTGGTTGCTGGGGAGTCGTTCACCTGCGTCTGCAAGGAAGGCTGGGAGGGTCCCACGTGCACCCAGAGTAAGTGCTCTTTAAGGGGGATTGGCGGAAGGGACAACAGAGGACAGTTATTGCTATTAAATGATGACAAACCTTTTGCTTCCTAGTGCAGATGTGAAATCCTGCATCTGATTAAATCTGACTCTCTCATCCTCTCTTGATCTGATTCATTATTTATTTTTTATCTCTTTCCTCTCTCACCGGCTGCTTCTGGCCATGAGAGGAGAAAAAGGAGGAGGAGGGAGAGCGGGGCTCAGGAAAGTGGAGACAGATGTGTCCCCCCCCCCCCAATCCAACACACTCCCCTCTCTCCCCTCTCCCCGTCATATTCCTGTCCAAACAGTGACATGTCGGCTTGTTCTACAGCCCTCCTCCATTTCCCTGGCTTCCCTGGGATCCTTGCCCTCTACGCATGTACTCCAAAACATAAATTCCGTGACTTTTGTAAGGGAGAAGTAAACCAAGGCGGGAATCTGGGTGTGGAGGAGGTGTGGGGGGGCAGACTCGTATTTTAAGAGTTTCAGAGTTAACTCGTTTGTTTGCTCTGTGTTGTTATAAGGCTGAGTAATCAGTCCAGGCCCAAGCAGCCCAACACACCTCTACACATGCAAGCTCAGACGTGCTCTTTGCTGTCATGTGCACTCAACACTCATACATGGGAGGGAGAGCAAAAAAACAACACACTCACTACTTTCTGTCTCTCTCCTTCCCTTTCTCTCTTTTTTTTCCTTTTCAGATACCAACGACTGCAGTCCCCACCCATGGTAAGTGGAAGCTAAACATTTCCTGTAGATTTAGTTAGACAGATGTAAACAGGCTTCTCCTCCTGTATTGTAGTTTCTCACCTGCAGCCTTTCACTGTCACAGTGACTCTGCTGCGAACCAGGCATACACCCTTCCCTGTCATTCCTGGGATGCAATCAGCTTAACCCTCTTTTGTGAAGTCCCAGGCATGACTCTTATTTAACCACACACCAGTGGAGCTCACTTCAGAACCCATGTATACTTGTCCAATAAAAAGAACAAGTGTGATTGCATTAATTGCCTATGAGAAATTCTATCACATGTTGACTGGTGGGAAAATTTAAGCCTGAAATGGTTTGATATAAAAGAAGCTGGGATAGACATCAGTCAGTAAACCTGGGGGGGGGGGTATCCTGAGATACAAACTGAAATCTCATGCTGCCTTTTTATTTATTTTATTGATAATTTTTTGCAGCTACAACAGCGGAACCTGCGTCGACGGGGATAACTGGTACCGCTGCGAGTGCGCCCCGGGCTTCGCGGGTCCAGACTGTCGGATCAGTGAGTATTAACCCTGCCTCCCACCCTTCCCTGATCCCTGTTTGAGCTGTCAGTTAGAGCAGGCCCAGGCAGTGGGACCATCCCAGCCGCTCCAAATGGAAGGTCTAGTTGGCCAATTATCTGTGCATTGGGCTGCAGGCCAGGCTGAGCCATTTCAGTGTCACCTCAACAGGCCCTGCTGCTGTCCCCAGGGGAAACTGGCTTAGCAGGCCAACAGCTAATCAGCCATGCTCTCTGACACTGATTACACAGATTGTTTTCCCTCTTAAAGGCTTTCAGATGGCCACATTCTTTCCCATTGCAAACCCTTTGTTCTGTTAAGTCTAGCCTTTAGCTCCTGCATACCTGCTAATGATGCTGCTTTTAATAAAGCTGCATGGGGCAAAAATGTCCAGGGCTGATTTAAAGCATGTTTGCTTGTTTTATTGTATTAACTGGTGTGTATGTGTATGTACTCTTCAAATGACACATGACCTCAGTCAATTTAGCCTAGGAATTAGATTTGTGTGCTGACTACTTAACCCAATATTTGTGTGCTGTCTGGCTGTGCTCTTTATTTCATAAAGGAGCCATTTCTTACCTCTTGCTCTCCCCCTGACAGATATTAATGAGTGCCAGTCCTCACCGTGTGCCTTTGGCTCCACCTGTGTGGATGAGATCAATGGATATCGCTGCTTGTGTCCACCCGACCGGACTGGGCCCCACTGTCAAGAAGGTATAAGTCCTCACAAGACGATAATAGACAAATCCACATAACAAACTCATCATTTCTGGTATATTTCTAACACTGTGGTTATATTTAATTCAGTGACAAGAAAACCTTGCTCTGTTAACGGACACATCACCCCTGATGGAGTCAAATGGGACGAAGATTGCAACACTTGCCACTGTTCCAATGGGAAAGTTGTGTGCACAAAGGTAAACAAACCAAATGAAGTATGCAAAAGTGAAGTATTGATGGCTCTGTACAGCTGTGAAGAACATCATGTCGATGTCATTGTTTATTAATAATTTATTATTAAGAGGTACTGTGGAGAATAACTAATAAGCATGTGCGGCTGCGTCTTTGACTGCATTATCTTCAGAGGTCCCAGGTAGGGCCATGTTGGGCCACAACAGCCTTTCGTTTCACAGGGTGGAGTTGGCTTGGGAGTGTCAAATTCTTTACAGAGTGATGCCATTTGTTTTGAAAAGAAACACAATGACACTGTTAGAAATAGGTGTCAGATGCCAGTTCAGAATCTCCCAAAGTCACACTGGGTGAAGTTTGGGTTATATGCGGTAGAGGCCTGAAGTAGGGCTATCATTTATCATGCTCGTTTAAACCAGAAGATGAACAATGGTGCCTCATTGATACGGCTCCCCCCAGGAAGAAAAAGCATCATGGGGTGAAAATGATCCAGGCCTGTAGGTATAGGCTGCCATGTTAAACATAGTTTGATATGGGAACACAATTATTTGTGGGTTTTACCATACTTTTTCTCACAGTAGCTTGTGTGTTTCATGCTGATATTAGAAGCATATCCCTTGACGTGCAATGGAGAAAAATGAATCTTTACAAAGCTGCTAATATCCATGACTGGGAAAAACTGGTGTCACTGATTCCATTCCAGTTTACAGTGCTTTTTAGGGCTAAGTATTGAATCTCTGGCGTTCAGTGCTACAGACACATTTCAGCCCAAATTTGGCTTCAAATGTCTGGACAAATTGGTGTCTTTGAGTGTCAAAGATTTTAAAGTATGCAGATCTTTATGGGTTTATCGACTCAGAAGCTACAGTTTTTATCCCCTAGATGATAGGACAGTTTTGACAATTAGTCATTTACATTAATAAATCAAGACACAACAGCTGCTAAATTAAACTTTTGGGGGAGACTGTTTTTGTAAACTTTTTTATTTTTCAAAATCTTTTATTGATCCATTCTTTGATCAGTTTTATGTAGGCTAAATTTTTGTGTTACAAAATATGAATCATTTAAGAACTTTGGCTTCTTTTTGTTAATAGAAAAAGGGTTTGATAGAAAAAAACCCGTTTTATATTTCTCAAAGCAAGACAAAAACTGCCCACAGCCATGCTAGCAGAACTGTGAGAATGTAATTAGGCACAGTGGTGGTTTGAGCTAACACTGTTTTTCCCCTGTCATGGTTTTCTCTCCAGATGTGGTGTGGTCCTACGTCATGCAAACTGGGTGCCAAAGGTCGAGGCGGGTGTCCTTCAGGTCAGAGCTGCGTCCCCATCAGGGAGGGCCACTGCTTTGTGAAGCCCTGCCCGGACTCTGGAGAGTGCTGGCGCTCCAACCCTCCCCCACCTTCCACCAAATGCCACCCCAGCTCCAGTTACCAGGACAACAGCTGCGCCAACATCACCTTCACCTTCAACAAGGAGATCATGCCTCGAGTGAGTTACCTAGGCACCAGGATGGGAGAGGTTGAATTAAAGAGTTTTGGGGTAATTTTTCATGCCTTTCCTCCTCTACCACTCTTCAGTGAATGGGAGCAGCAAACTGTGCAAGATCAGGTTTTCAAAAGTGCTCAACCATTCCTCCTGGGCAAACAGATGTCTTGTCCAAGTCTCCTAAAAAATTCAGTCATGTATTTAAATGTGCTCCAGGAAGAGAAAAACAGGGGGATATTCCTCTCTTTGCCTTGTTGTCTGCATCCATTCCTGAAAATCAGGCATTCATGACTTTGCAGCTCATGCCAATCCCCTCTTAACCCCACCACACTGCAAGATTAATTTGAGGATCATATGGATTTGAGCTAAACGGGACCACTGGCGACTCTGTCACCACACAGGATCATCACTTGCCAGTTGCCTAACAAGCATGACAGCAGACAGTGACAAGCATATGAGCCTGTGGTCTTTAACGTGAATGAGGTGGATCTAAACCAGATAGCATGTTGAACGTACTGCCAAAATGCAGGCCTAGCTCTTACTCTTCCTTCCTGACTGCCCTCTATTTTTACATGTGCACTAACATTTTCTTTATTTCTAATTCCTGTCTAGGGCTTGACTGTGGAGGAAGTGTGTAAGCAGCTGAGGCACTTGTACGTAGTGAAGAATTTCTCCTTGGAGCACTCTGTGTCCATAACCTGTGACCCCTCATTCTCAGCCAGCAACGAGATCCACGTCTGCATCGTAAGTACCTCCTCCCACCCTCAGTCTGCCATATGTTTGTCTGCCTCTATTAATGTACACTCAAAAAAAAAAAATCCTTGTACTGCCCAGCACTAAGACATGGTCTATTGGGATATGTGGTGGATTTAGGTTTGGTTGTTTTGTGGCAACAGTTTGAGAGCAAGTAAACTCAATCAATGGCAGACAAGATAGAACTTAAACCTAAGCCAACAGATTTCAAACTTCACTTTGTTTCTAGTCTACTGAAGACAATCGCTTGGACCGGAGCCCCATTAAAGAGATCACAGACAGGATCATCGACCTGGTTAGCAAACGCAACGCAAACAATACCATCATCTCCGCCATTGCAGAAGTGCGTGTGCCAAGCCCCAGCAAAACTGGTAAGAACCGCCTCCAATCTCTGTTTGTTGCCTATGAAGATTTCCAGACTTGCACACACCTGCATATGTAGAAATGGATGGGAGGATTTTTTTTTTTTTTTTTTTTTGAAAAGATCAGATGACATACAGCCAAGGCCTGTATAAGATGGCAATGCACCAAAAAATTGTGCATGTATGAAAAATAATTCCTGACCCTCCCACACAACTCGGGCCGTCCAGGTCTTCCATCTCATGGTAGTTGTAATGGAGCTTAAAAAGAACCTAGCCAGGATTTTGATGGAAAAGAGCAGAGCTGCTTGGCAACGTGGCTTCAGATTGGCTCACACTGTGACTGGCTGGACTTGTAGTAAGACTCCCACATGTGTCCACCATTCATCAACATAGTGACAGCAGACTGCGTCCATGGCCAAATAGAAGCAGCTTCCTCCCCTGTTCAGGGCTCAGAGGTCACGTTGCACTGGCAAAAAAATGCTAATGATTTAGAAAACTTAAGGTATTTCTATAATAAAACCTGTTGTGAATTGTTTAACTGGGGCTTAATTCTTATCCATTTGTGGCATCTCTTTGACCTGTGATTGTGGTCTTCTCTTCCGTCAGACTACCTTGTGCCCCTCCTCAGTTCCATCTTTATTGTCATCTGGGTCCTCGTGCTGGTCTCCATTTTGCTATGGTGCATGCGCCGCCGGCGGAAACAGAGCAACCACAACGGGACATCGGCTGCTGGCTCCGAGGACAACACGACCAACAACGTGCGGGAGCAGCTTAACCAGATTAAGAATCCTATAGAGAAGCACGTGGGCCTCACGGTGGCCATCAAAGACTACGAAAACAAGAACTCCATCATTGCCAAAATAAGGACAAATCATCCCGAGGGGGATGAGGATGACAAGGAGAGGCACTTGCAGAAGGGCCGCTTTGCCAAACAGCCAGCATACACACTGGTGGAGAGGGACGAGAAGGCGCCCATCTCCAATCCCAACTCTACATCCAAACATGCTAATTGGACTAATAAACAGGACAACAGAGACTTGGAGACAGCAAACAGCATAAACAGGATGGACTACATTGTATAGCAGACAGCTGTGTTGCTGTGCAACCAAGCCTTATGCCTTCACACCCCGGTGGTGGGTGAAACGGGGGAGCTTTGGCATGTATAGTTAGTAAACTGTCGTGTCAGTCGTGACCCCACAGTATTTTCAGATATTCCCCGTGTTAATTTAAGTTTTGACAAGCTGGCTTACACTGGCAGTGACAGTTGCTTTGGTTGGCTGGAAACACAAGGCACTGGTATGCATTTCACTGTAGAACTAGCTGCAAAGTGTCTTCCTATGCATTTCATTTCCCTTTTTTTTTCTTTTTTTTTTTCTTTTTTTAATTTAGTGGACACATGGAAGGGGCTGCTGGTGTAATTGTTGTACAATGACTAAAACTACTCGACGTGTTCAACACTAGAGCTAATTATTTTTAGTATGTGTTTGAATTCTTTCTAGTTCCGTTTGGAAAAAGTGCCTTTTCAGCTTTAGACTTCAGCAACTGTCAAATGAGAAAAAAAGATCAACTTTATTATTTATTTTTATTTTTTGGGTGGGGAGGGGAGGGGAGGGGAGGGGGAGGGAAGGGTTCAATGTCAGCAGTTGCTGCCAATATGAAGAATTTATGTGTCGATTTAGAACATGTAGATATGTACATTTTTTTTTTTTTTATTAATCATTGTGTATATTTGATTTATTAACTTAATAATCAAGAGCCTTAAGATATCATTCCTTTTTATTTATGTCTAGTTTGAAGGTTTTGATAGCTGTGGAAGCCTACCATTTCTTTCAGTGACTTAATTTTTTTTTTTTTTTTTCAACACATTCTATAAAAGCCAAATTTCAAAGAAGACAAAAGATAGGCACTTCGGGCCTGAAAGAAATACTTTTTTTTTTTTTTTGTCTGTTTTTCTACACATTTGACATTTCATTATTTGTTGCCAGGACCTTGACTGAAGGCAAGTGAGGCTAGGACAACAAAAGATCACGGCTGCTGCGAGGGATTGACATGGTGGCAGACATATTGCTTGCCACTAATGGATATATACTTAAGGGAACAAAAATCCTTCAGCAGCTTCAGTTTAACCCATTGACATATTTCAAAGGCTGTCAAAATCCACCAACTTGCAATGCAAGTCACATCATTAGAGACACGCCAGAATTCCCATCTGCTTTAGTCAGCGTTAATATCATAAGCTAGACCATGAGTACTTGAACAGTAGGGGGGCGATGGGAACACTGTAGAATCAGATAAAATACACTGCCTTGCTCTGCAAGAGTCTGCTTTGTTTCTGTGCACATTTTTCTTTTTAAAAATGAGGCTCTTAAAGACAAACGTTTTATCTCATTTGTTAACCCTTTGAGATCATGGCAACATTTTGTCCTATTTTTGACTTTGTGTTATGAACTTGAGAATTATGTGTTGATCTGGCAATATATTTTTGAAAGTCATATTTATTAAATATTTTGTATGAAAAGAGAATTAAAGTTGTCTTTGTTCTGGAGAGTGAGTGAAGAGTCTGTCTGTGACACATCAAACCAAACATGTCTTAGCATATGAAAGGTTTCTCATCCAGCTGGCATGGGAACTGTTGCTGGAGCGACATCATAGATTTGAACAAGGTCTGTGTCCAAATGTGTTACAGCCAATTATGTTGTAGCAAGCCGTCTTCGTATTAAGTCAATCCTGGAAACAAAAATACCCTCACTTGTCATGATCCTCAGACATTGTTGCCCTCGGTCCGGTTTAAGGAGCAGGCTTAACTAAAACCTTTCAAGCTAAAAGGCCTGAGATGTTTATGTTGTAGAGTTGAACTGATTGAGATGTACTCTTGTGGAGAATCTTTTTAAAAGGATTTGAGGCAAGGCGAGAGATTATCACACCTCTTGAGAATGACCTTAAACATATTGGGACTTAAAACATTAGGGTCAGTTTCACTAATCCACCATATAGTCTATGTCCTGATAAGAACAGAATGGCTTCTGCTAGTGACTCATCTCAGGTCACACCCGCTAATACTGACTGAATGGAAACAGAGAAGCACTAATTTATTGGTAACATCCCTGTTGTTGGACAGACTTTCACTGTCAAACTGCAACGATCATCAGCCAGTCCGGACCGTGTATGAGCAAAACAATGCTCCGAGCTCTAGATGTCATTTCATGCTGGGTGCTTTCAGCCTGTTCCACAAATATTCAGACAGTTTTTTTTCCCTGGGAAAAACACATTTATTTATATGACAAAATGTCTTTCCAGTTAAATAAAAATAAATCAGGACTCATGTATTTGGGCAACATTATGTTATCGTATGTCATCATATGAGTGACTATTGGCCCCTAGCTGCCCCAAGCTCTCTCCAGGCCTGGGCCAGTCGAGTGTTGGGGCGATGACAGCAGCTACATTTTAACCTTTGATACTGCAGACGTCCCAAATAAAACCACTAATACTTCCAAACTGCTCATATACCCACACATATTTGGTTTCAAGTTCAATATAAAAGCTGCATAATACCCTCAAATTTAAAGATACAATTCAGGTGCTTAGAAACTAAGTACTGAGCGAATTGCATATGAATGAAATCTAACTACAAAAAGACATTCTTGAGAACAGAGTGATGAAATTAATCTGGAAACAGCAATCAATCACACCAGAGCTTCAGCGGGGAAACGGGACAGTTTTCAGACACGTAGGAGCCAGTATTTCAGACTGCAAGCCATGACGTACTGCATGGCTCCTGCCTGTCTGAAATCCTCAATCTTTAACACAAAACCAAATCTAAACTCCAATTAAAGCTTTTTGACTTTCATTTGCGAGCCTTTCTTGACCACCACTACTTATGGGTGGAGGCAAAGTCTGTCTCAAGTATTTGAAAAAGTGTAACTCAAACGCTCGTGTATCAATTGCCATAATGTGTTCAGCATTTGATCTGTGTGTGTGTGCGCACTGTCTGTACAGTACACACATGGGAAAAGAACAGATATTGTAGTAATATTTGACACATGTACAAATGCAAGTCATCTGAGAGAGCCTGACACAATATCCTCTCTATCTCTGTGGCATCAGGCATCTTTACTGTAGCTTGTCTCTTCCCCTCGGGACCTCTTCAGTCGTCGTAATCTGGAGGTTCTGGGCACATTTTCACTCCCCTCCTCTCCGAGTGTGGATCTGGAACTAATAGAGGAGCCTGAGGATGCAGGCTTGACAGATAGGCCCCTCAGACTTGTGGCCAGCCTGTTTTGGTTTGTCTGTGCCGTGTTATTGCTTGTGAGGGGGAGCCTCTGGGCACGTTTCCCTGGAGTAAGCAGCTCTACTTCCAGTGTGGTTTTCTTGCACTTGGAGACTGGGAAAGCCTTGGACTCTGCCTTGGCTTCAACAGGAGGATGGGATGGCAGAGCAGGAAGGTCATGCTTGAATCTTTGTGTGGAGCACTCGGTGGAGTGAGTTTGCGTTGTGGCTGGAGGTCTTCCAAGGCACGTCCTCTTGGCCCTATGTGGGTGAGGGTCTTCCCCTGCATTGCTCAGCTCGTACCTCTGGTTCTTACTGCTCTCCTGACTGATTTCTTGTAGGCAGAAATCTACTGAGACCCCAGTTGGGTTGATGTTGTCTGGAGGACTATTCTCAGTCTGTTCCCCCCGGGTCAGGTCCTGCTTTCGAGTAGTCCCAATATGAGCCATGGCTTCAGTTAAGGCACTGGAGCAGGGCACCTTGTCGTCTGCCTCTGGGGTGGCCTTCTGGCCAGAGCTGGACACAGTCTCTTCTGGGCTTGATTCTGACTCTCCACCTCCAAGTTCCCCTCTTTGGTCTTTGGAATAGGCTTTTTTCTCAATTTGCAGCTCCCCCATGCTGGAACCACAAAGGTCTTGTTGGACACTAGTTTGTCTGGCTCTGAAAAAGTTAAAAGGATAAGAGGATATGAACAGATACTTGAGTGTCCACTCTGACTGATGGGGTTGGAAAGTTCTGCATTAGATCATACTTACATCTTTTGAAGCACAATCTTCTTTGTTTTTGTGGGGCTGTTTAAAGGCTCTTGGGTTTCTCCAATTCTGGAAAAATATTCTGATCTGCTCGGTTCGCCCAGCTCAGTCTAGAGAGGACAAACAGAATCGGTGTAAACAAAAAATATTATTCCCTGTTTCCGCTGGAAAGGTTTGGATCCACAGCTAACTGCTGTCATCATTTGGCATTGTTGGACAATGAAAAACAATCACTAGACTGGTGTAAAAATCATAATATAATGAATACAATTAAAATGAAAAATAATCAAATATGATCAACAGATAAAATTTATATCTGTTAAAAATGTATCCTCCTCTGACTATTCTGAATTCCAAATTGTGCTGTTGCCTTACTATTTGAACTATGATACAGTACAAGAAGAATGTTTTCTATAATGCCTTCACAGACACTTAATAACACCCCAACAGGCACGAAGAATTAGTTCCCCACTTAATACTGTCCAAGGCAACCACCTCAAAGTCTTCAGAAAATAATCACCGACTTGTCATAGTGTGTTTTGTGTTTCATAGTCTCCACTGTCTGAGGCTTAGAGTGATGCTTTCAGCCGGAGGCAGAACTACTAAACAGTGAAACCATGTTGACAAGTTACAACAGTCATTAAAGAAGGCTCATTAATAAAATGATGGAGAAAAGGACATGAAAAGAACAGTTGAGGTATGGGAATGGAAAATGCAGAAATAGGGTAAAAAGCACCTCAGAGGACGAAAGATAAGATATAAACAAGTTAGTGGAAGTAGTCTCCTGGTTCGTAGACTGCAGCAGCACTTTGAGTTGCAGGTTCACTGGTTTAAACACAAACAGACTGGAAAGATCTGGACAGGAAGAAACAGTTTCATAGCAATATATCCCATAGTTGTTAAGACATTTCACTCAAAAACAAATATCCACCTCATGGTGCTTCTGGAGGAAAAGTGAGGGGATCAACAAAGTTTGTAGGATTCATACTCTAGGTACTACGAGTTTCTGTACTAAAGTTTTCTCCAATCCATAATGGAGATGTTGAGATATTTCACTGATAACTGAAAACTTTGGCCTGCTGGTGGTGCAAGATGAAAAGTCAGGGGTTCACCAAAGTCATTAGGATTCATCCTCTGGCCACCATGAATGTGTGTACCAAATTCCATGGTAATCCCACGTGAACTTTTTTTCGGCTTCTTAAGAGGGGCATGGTAGAAAAAGTTTGAAAACCACTGCTATAGACTACTGCAGTGGGAAAATACAACCAGACAGAAGTTAAATCTTGGAAAATTCGAGGCTGTGGCCACTATGTTTATTTAATATCAGCCATTTTTCAGATCATTACTATTCTATAAACTGGTTGGTAAAATGATCAATGTGCACTCTAAAATGAGGAAAGCCAATGTGGTAAGCTCTGGCATCCACCAGTTGCTGTGAAACCAGAGAAAAAAATCATTAATGTCCTTTCCCACTTGTCATGATACCAGTGACAATGTATGACCCATTACACACATGGGGGAAGGAGTAATTGTCCCAAGCTGCAAGGGCAAGCTGGGGCATTGTGGCTTTGCACTGGGTGTTGAGACCTGGAAACTGCTCTCTGGTCTGTGGTGTGGTGGACGGAATAAAGAGGCCAGACTGAGGGAGGGGAGTGAATATGGAGGCTGAGAGGCTGGGTAGCAGGGAAGGAGACAGAGAAGACAAGAAACAGGGGACAAGATACTACAGAATGAATAAGAGAAAGTGAGAGGGGAGCACAACAAAGGAAGAGGTACCCCCCAGAGTCATATCGCCTGACCTCATGAGTCTCTCCAGCATGCCCACAAACGCAAGAATCCTCACACAGGAAGTTCTCCACAGGCTGCCCTTTGTGTAGAGATGGAGTCATGCTACAGTGTGGGCAGAGGTTCGGTCTTTACGCTCTGTTTACGCTATGTGTACCCAGAGCTACGGCTAGCCTTGGAGTTGGAGTTGGGACAGTGACACATACAAACTTGCATTTGCCTACGCACTCACACACCCACCCCTACAACAACAACAATTCTGTGAAAGATGTGGGTGCCATCATTTGCATTGTAATGCCTTGATATTTATTCTCATCTGTTTAATATGAATAAATGCTGTTTGAAAATGAACTTGAAAGAAAAATCAACAAGAAGCCAATGGGAGGTTCTCTGGGAAAGTTTAGTTCCTTTCTGTTCCTGTCAGCACGACTTCAAAAGAGTGAAAAAGAGAGAGTGAAAGAACAGAGGGATGGAAAGTTATAAGCATGAAGAGAGTAAGAGGCTGGATATGCACAGATACTAGAAGAAGAAAGATAGATAGAAAGTCAGACAGAGAGAGAGATGGTGCATGAATTATTATCACCAGGGGTCGGACATTCTGTATATAGCAACTATAGAGAAGAAAGTAGACGGATTAAAGATAGAGAGTGGAAGAAAGAGCGAGATGGTGCATGAACAACATCGTAATTATCACAAGCTATGTGGATAAAACAGTAAGTACTGTGTGGGAACCGAGGTGGCCTAATCTTGTTCGGAATGATACAAACACCCAATAGCTGGAGAAAGTCCCATGAAAAAGGAGGGAGGGATGGTGGTAAATAAGAACGTCTACCCACTGCTGCTACCACCTCTCCCTCAGCTACAAAGATTTAACCCCACCACCGCCAGCCAGTCTGCTCGCCCCCATACAAAAGTGCAAAACACTTCTCGTGATGCAACATGTAGAGTAGACTAACAGTGCCCTCCCTGGCTCCGGAGCCTCCAAAACAACATGGCTCAACCACGGGAGCTGCAACAAGACGGCACATCTGGATGTCAGATTATAGAGATAAGCCTGGCAAAAAAGGCAAAGAAAGTAGAGTGAATGAATCATTTGGTTTAAAAGGATAGCAGTACAGAATCTCATAGCTTGCCCCAACTCTGAATGACTCCTGGAAACAACTTCAAAAAGATAACCAACTACAGGCTCCATAAAATACAGGGAATGAACAATTTCTCCTCTGCCATCTAAGATAAGGTAGGAACATAGATACTGGAGGAAGATTATGTTGGTTATCTTTTAATGTAGCTGCAGTTGAAAGTAATGCACTGATGAAGCTAAACAGTCTCTGTGTGCTCTAAAATACTCCACTGCTGCATATGACGACAAAGACTCTATTGGTATTTGAAGACATTGCTTATTGTATTTAGTATCCTAAACTATATTGGCATAATCAGAGTTTTGCCCTATGTAATCTACAAAAATGCCCATGGTCATTTATCTGTCCAAAACAAATTCTGGTAAGTGAAAACATTCAGTTTTTTTTCTTAGGAACCAAGAAAAAAATATTTTTCCAGCTTGATGACCATGCATTTTTCAGTTTATTTGATGGGTTTTGCAAGGATTTTCAAAAGCCCAAGAGATCAGAGACCTTTCTCAACCCATCATGGAGACTGCAAACTTTTAGTTGAAGTTAAGTTAAAACATGAAAATTACGAGAAAGAAAACAAGATGACAAGTCAGAAAACATATCAGCGTGGAAAGCTCCAATCAACGATCAACTCATATTCGCTTCCAGATTGGAAACCAGATTGTTTCTTCTTGGATTAATCCTAATACTAATGACTTTGTATCTCACCTAACACACACAAAACAAGTGATATGCCATCCCATAAAGAAAGTTGTTCACTCATCATGACAAAATAATGATTTAAATGCTTGAATCCCTCAAACTACTCAAGCTTTAAAAAAATGGTATATACATTCAGTATATATATTATTTCCATTGGAAGCCTTTGAACAGCTTTATGATGGCATAACAAGTATAAAACCACTTTAACAGGCACCAAGAAAAAACACTATTTAACTTTCAGGGCAGAAATACCTCCTGCAGAGATGTTCATGAAACAAGTCCAGAAATTCCACCCCTCACCCTCCACCCGCCTTACTCCCACAGAGGAAACATGCCCTGTTTGTCTAAGCTTACCACATCTTCCCTGCAACAAAGTCAACAAACATGCATGGGCACATACTTGTCTAAAATATCCCTTGTTCTTATCCCTGAACAATGACAAATTTTTTGGATCCACCCATGTGTAAGGATTAAGATAAGCAATTAACAATTTTGTTTCAATTCATGCAAATCAATGAAAACACATTCAGACAGGTTTGAATGAAGGGACATGATCATGTACTGTAAGAGATTATAACTATGTATTTGGGCTAGGTGCAGAAGAGATCAGCAGACACTGGACACTTGGGAAAGCGCTGCTGCTAGCTGTTGCGAGCTGTGAAGAACAGAGGCGTGCTGAGGTCATGAGTAAACACACAGGCTTGTCCAGAGCTCAGAAGGGGGGGGGGGGGGGCTGGAAACACATCTGCTCTGCCTTTGATCCAAACTTCTGCAGCCCAGCACGCCACTCACCTCAGCTGCCCACTCTGTGCCTGACTAGAAAACAACAGCCGCAATCCTAAACACTAGCTCTTCCTTCCCATGCTGCCCTCCTCACGGTTGGTGCTGACTCACAGTAGGAGCAGCTTTTTATGAAGGACGTGAATCTTCAAATGTCAAGAAAAAAAATAACATTGCCTAAGAGATGCCTTTTGTGTGCTTCCCACTGTCACATACAAACCCAGTAATTTAAATGACCCTACCTCTGCAGAGGAGAGGTAGGGTCTAGGTTTCTAGTTCATAACAGACCAAGTACATCAGGCTGATATTCGTCTTTTAATAGATCCAATATCAGACAGTTAATAATGCCCCCACAAATGTGGTGGATGTCAGGATTAATTTTTCTCAACAACTCCAGACATTGCAGTCACTACTTTGTTGTGAGCGTCAGTATGGTCAAACAAAAGCAACCAACAGCACCTGAAACCCTCTCCACCAAGTCGTTTCTAGCATTTGAATTGGGGGAACCATGTCCGACAACTGCTGTAACTGTGTGAAACTGACAATCCGACAATCACATCCACTTCATGTAGTGATTAGCCAGGTGTCTGAAGGTGAGAAAGTATGTGGGTTCTGAAATTTTTTTTCTTAAGCTCTCTTTTTTGGCTGGACTACAGCAGCCGGGCTGTACACACCTCTCTATGCATCTCATTCAATTGAGCACATGGCAGCTGCATAGATGTCAACGGGCTTCTAACTTTCTCTCTGAGTGATCATTTTACAAGTAAATATAGCCAAAATCACAGCACAGCTGTGGTCTTTAACTCATGTATACAGTGATTTTTTCAGACGACGTTGCAGTTAAAAAAATGATTTTAGCAGTGTAGAGCAGCAGTTTGGAAATGGCTTAGAAATGGCACAGAAAATAGGAGAGAAGCAAACAGATAAAGGGTGGTCCAGTCATATACTAGGTTTACAAAACAATTTCTATGAGGTTTCTTGAATACAACTCTGTGTAACACTATGAATGCTTTCCAAGATAGACTGTCTGACAGAACGATCATCTCGTCTCGACCCTCTGTTTAAAGATTTTGAGTGTGGATGTTCAACAGCAAAAAAACACTTTTACCTCCCAATGTGGTTGGATGAAAGGCCATATAAACTGGTTCATTTTGAGCATAACCCCACCTTAAATCTGCATTCAGATTTGCTTCAACTTGCATAAAGGCGTAGCTAACAATTAAACTTGCATTAATAAATTTTTTGTTCACATGGGGACAGTAGAAACAACCAGTAAATTCAACATTGACATATTATAATCTTTAAGGTCGTATGGAAATCAGGTTAGTAAGTTAGCAGGAACAATATACCCTCTCCTTTTAGCTCTGTTTTGATTTCCTCAGCATCTGGAGGAATACAGTATGTGGCTTATTAGCTGCTAGATGCTCATCTATTTTCACCTACCAGTCACTAACTTTGTCTGTCTGCTATTTGGTGCTGGGCAGGTAGTGCACAGGGGGTTTATCAGAGCTTTGTGCTGAAAACAGCTACCTGCTGCTGCTGGAAATAGCACTGATGAGAGCTGTGTGACTGAATCAAAACATAGAAAGTTGTGGATGTAAAACCAAAACAATGTGCTGAAAGACACTTTGTAGACAAACATTTTGTAGAGTTGAAGGGAACTGTAGAGTTGTATGATAATTCTCGGTGGGGTCTATGAGCAACACATTACAGGTAGTCATTTGATCCATTCTTTAAATAAAATGATTCATTATCGCAACAAATTTGATTTATTTGCGTTAGCATTGAGAGTTTTATGCTCCTTTGATGGTCCTTAATGCTGTTTCAGATAAGATGTGGTAAATCTGCACAAAACATCTACTGTACAAACTGGTGTCTCAACACGAATATGGAAGGCTTGTGTTATACTTTCCACATCCGCGAGTACGGGAGAGTCCACTAGGTTTGGACGCTCTGTGTGGAGAAGTCTGCGCATCCACTACGCTACAAGGGCACCAACTGCGCATGGTCGACACCAAGCGGACTCCAAGTAGACTACAAAATAGTATAATAAGAACTACGTGTCCGTGGTGTCCGCAGCTGTCCATATAATCATTCGCAAGGGATTATAATTGAGGCTTAAGTTTCAGTATTGACTTTAAGTACGGAATATCAATAATAATGGTCACCCTAGTTTTATTCTACACTACCGGGAATGACTAAATCTTACCATCTCCTCTTCTAACTGAATCACAGCTGAAAATATGACTAATAGGAGCACACAAGAAACATACAGCACACTCAAGTGTGGGAATGAGACACTGGCTTTCACAGGACAAAAGGCCAACCATGATGTCACCTTAGTTCCCTCACAACATAACCCCTCGACCTTATGAGAAGTGCTAATTTGATGAGTCTACATTTCCACTGCGGTTAAGGAGTTTTGTTCAACAAGTCACACAAACTAATTCCTAAAAACAAAACCGATACCTCCCTAAATACAGGGAAACATGGCATTTTTTGGGACTAGTAGACTCATGCTGTCAAGAGTTGTGGAATAAAAGACCCCTTCTTTAACATATGACCAACTCTGACGAAGAACTCCAAAAACCCCATTATTTTTAGACAGCAACATTATTATGCCTTACATCAGCTGTGACTCATTGCATAAAGTTTTTTCATTTAGATTTTTGACTGTCTTGGCAACATTAAAATGGCAAAAACTCCCTATCTGACAAATTAGAACAGAGTGAGAGATGTAAACAAATAATTGTTTTTGTCATGTGAAAAACTTCAGCCTTGCTGTCTGGTATCTTTCCCTTACAAACCACGATCGAGGCTGGGCAATTGAGAGCTCCACCACAAGACTCCCACCCTCCAATTCCCAGTGCTTGTACTGTATGAGCCCAAAGAACCACATCCTGAGGACAGGAACGCAATCGACAGCAATGCCTCCTTGAACTGGAAAATTGGTTACACAATCTGAACTTTTCACTGACGACTGTGTTGCTCCACTAAAAATATTACAATCGCTGCTTTCATTGGAAGCCAATCTGTGGAGAGCGCAGGGACATTTCAAAGGGAAACAATAGCAAAAACCCAATAGAAAAACAGCAGGTCACTGATCATGGGATGTGATGGGAGAGATGTCTGTCCTTGATGTGAGTGCCAAGGTGAGAGGCTCCACCACTATTTCCCAGAATACTCTGGGGATGTTTGGGATCAAATGAGCACTGCCCAAATTATAGTTGCCTATAAAATGAATGGACAAAAAAGAACTACAGTAGTAGGTCTTATGAAATGGGCAAGAGTACAACATGATATACACAGCATGGACACCTACAGGGAAATACCCATTGACCCCAACTTTATCTGAGTCCAATGAATCAAGGCACATGACATCTGACTGCAGATAATCACATTAAAAAGCCAAACAATGTACGTGTAACAGAATGATGAAAAGAGGTTTTGTAGTTCTTTTAAACCATGAATGATATGCTGTATAATGGAAAATATGATATATTAATCATACATTATATTAAGTGTATATCAAGTGTTTAGAATTGATAGCAAGGTGATTAAAGGGTAGACAAAACCATGATTTTTATTTAGGATGAATATTATATTCTGATGGTGTCCACTCTAACTGCAGTGCCACAATGATCTTGGATAAAAGTAGGGGGGAAAAAAAAAAAATCAGCTTTTTGCTGTTCCCTCCCACATTTTTACAAAAAGAGAGTGTGTGAAACTTCTAAAAGTATCTACACTTTCTCAAGAGCTAAAGTTATCTGTCTACCCAATAGCATTGAGGTTTACAACAATCCCATGTTTGAGTTTGACAAAAAAGAACTAAAACTCTACAGTTAGGGTGAAGTGGCAGAATCTGGGAGCAGAGGATGACCTCATTCCACCCAACCCTCTGTCATCCTCTCTTTCCCTCTCACTAGGCAATCCCCCCCACATAAAGAGGATCAGCATATATACAGTGAGAGCACAATTTGGCAACACATCCCTATAATAACACACAGACCCATGCAGGACTTTTTGCCAGGCAACTGGAAGAGGAAATAGAGGAGTATAAACAGCACTCACCGCGGCCAGGCTCAGGTTTCCATGGTGTGCTGAGGCATCCTCTGGACAGCTCACACACACAACATATCTTTCAGGAAACACACGCAAATCTAAAGGCAGGCAAAGAAACAGCAGAGACCATGCTAGTTAATAATGTGGGCCCACCTCTAATTACGAATAGAAGTCCAACAGAGGGAGTTGTGGTGGAGGTGGAGTATTTACTATCCCTTAGACCAAGAAAGAATATGGCAGTTGCTAACCTTTATGAGCCGTGTAAACAGCATGGGATATTAGAAAATTTTATATTAACAATGGCTCCTGGGAGTAATGACTGCCTCGTCAGGTTCAAAAGCAAAAACCATTTACAACAACAAAACTATTACATTATTATAATAAATCTAATTGTCCGTAAACTCTCCAGATGAACTGAGCTCAACAGATCACCTCAACTCAACAGCTGAGTGGCCAATATCTAACCTATGGCCTGTTACATAGCCTCTTGTATGTAAAGAAAATGAATCAAAAAAATCCTAAACCAAAATCAAAATAAGATAAATCAAAATATAAACCTGCATTCTAATTATGATAAAAAGTTTTTAAAATTCCCATTGCGTTTTTTGCCTTGTAGTTTTAAAAAGTCTGAAAAATATAACTAGTCAATTAGAAGAGAGATCTGTTTTATTGCTATTAAAATTTTTCCATGACCTGACCAATATGTACAGCCACTCAGTGGACTTAGGAGGTAGAACGGGTCTTCCACTAATCGGAAGGTCGGTGGTTGGATCCCCAGCTCCTCCAGTCTGCATGTCGAAGTGTCTTGGGCAAGATACTGAACCCCAAATTGCCTCCGATGCATCATCAGTGTGTGAATATGTGTGTGTGTAGAAAGTGTTTTCTTTATAGAAAAGCGCTGTATGAATGTGTGTGTGAATGGGCGAATGTGGCAGTAGTGTAAAGCGCTTTGAGTGGTCAATAAGACTAGAAAAGCGCTATATAAGTGCAGTCCATTTACCATTTTACAACCTTCGACCTCAGGTGACTGGGTCTAATTTGATGTGTAACGGACCTGCTGAGTCTGAGTCATCTTAGTCTGCAGCAGGTCAGCGCTGCTTTAACATCCAGGCCCCTAGGGAGCAAATATTAACTTTACTGACAGGAAGAGAGCCATGTTGGTCCCATGAAAAGGTGGCCAAGGGTCACAGGCACTAGATGGGCCATGGCGATAGAATCTCACTGCCCTCCATAGACAGCCCTGCAATCTTTCTCTCTCCCACTCTCAGTAGCATCTCAAGGGAACCACTTAATGACTGCCTGTTCTCAACAACACCCTGGGCAGGTAGGTACAGGACATAAAAACAAATGAGGGGGAGAAAAATAAACATTTAGACCACAGATGACTAGCTTTTTCTGTGGGAAATTTGGCTGAGTACAAGCCATTGAGATGTCTATTTCTGATTCATTTAACTAGGAATTGATTCATTGAAAACATGTAGGTTACGTACCTCCATAAACCTGCTTGACAACACATCTGAGGTTGAAGTGCCGCTTCAGAAAATTGGCAACCACGTTGAACTTTTTCCCTATAAAAAACAAAACAAAAATACAACTGACAGTAAAAAAAAGAGCAGAAAGACATGTAAGCAAAAGTATAGTACACGTGACACCATTTCTTAAGCTAGAAAAGTGCAACGACAGACACTAGTGATTTAGTTGTTGATGCTGCATGTTGAACTGTTGTCATTCCCTGATAATCAGATAAGAATTTCTTCAATGTACCATCATTACACAAAAAAGCCGCTGTTGGCATTCATTTTTTGGTCATGCAAATGTTTTACAGATAATGAAATAAAGTGGTTCATCAAAGGACACACTATGCAAATATTTTGATCCAATATAAAGCCCTTCATGAGTTCCACTACTGGCACTCCATCACATACTGTAGAAGCAGGATAAACATACTGACTGCTGAATGTTCATTCTAAGGCCCAGCAAACTACAAAACCAGCTAACTGATTTATAGAGTGAGAAAGTGTTAGTTCTTTTTTAATTTGACTGACCTCCCAGTTTGGCACAAGCCGAGAAACCATTGCCCGAGCCTCTCCTCTGTTTGTCATGGAATGTTTGTCATGGTATGTAATATGTGCTGGGCAGAAAAAGTGGCCTGCTGCCTAATCTTGTAGGAATTTGTTGACTAAAAGCAGAGCTCTGGCTAACACGCTATCCAGTTGTTCTTTGTAAACAAGACAACAGTGCTGAGAAGCTGACAGAGCCTGCTCACCCTTTGGTACCTTGTTGGTACCCTTTTCCTCTTCTTGATACAGTGACTGTAAAACTATACTTGACTTTACCTCTACCCTTCCATTATTTCTTATTCGTATTTGGCATTCTCATATTGCTATTGCCGTGTGAAAAATTTATTAACTGCTAACTATGGGATTTTTAGTATTTTGACTTCAAATAAAGGATTACACATCTTCCATAGTTTGAGAACATCCTGACCTCTTGCACTCAAGCCTCTTTCAGAACTCCCTGGATGATGTCAAATATATACTGTCATCAAGCCAAAAACGAAGCTGTCTTGGTTTCTGAAAAACTGACAAATAAAGAAGGGAGGTTTTCACCCATCAACAACTATGCTGACAATTCATTATCAATAAAACTTGGAAAAACTTGTCTCCTCCAAAATCTGGCCTACAACTGGGGCAAATATATGGTGTGTTAGGGTGAACATAAAACACATAGAACAGACATTATGGTAACAGCACTGGCCAACACACAAATGTGAAAGGGCCTGTGTGAACATTTCCTCTTTCTCTTTTAGCTGACGTCATCTCAGGACCAACTCAAAGCACCTAATTATTGTCTTCAAAAAAGAACCCGTTTTGTGATTCCTTGGATAATGACATGCAATTATAGACACAAAACTGCCACAGGTATATGGTTAAGTCCACTGGCCAGGATTAATGGCACTACCTCTGCTTTCTTTTTCTCCCCCTTGCTTTTGACTGAGTTTGCTATCAGGGTCACTACTTCATTGAACAAAATGGCAAAACACTGCAAACATAGATGAATAAAGGAATGAATGAATTTATGAAAAGATCAAATCAGTCTGTCATCCCAGGATACATCCTAAACTCCATTAAAATGAAACTAAAGTGAGAAATATACACAAAGGGCTATTAAGGCTTTCTTAATATGGATACCTGTTTGTTACTATGATACTAAGTAATTACAATCGATATTTTTATGAAGATAATAGGGTATAATTGTTATCCAGGTGACAGGCTGTAACACCTGTCAGTTTAGCACCTATGGGAATGTGTCTGATCCACAAAAGCTATTAAGTAGAAATTTAGCCTACAGCAAAATTTTACATCTTACCAGTTTGTCTTAGGTCGGAGACTGTTAGTCTTGTTCTTCAGGTCCCATTATTTTTCATTCTGGGAGCTAATAACTATAGCTGGGGTACCAACTCAAAGCATTTAACTAGTTGTGAGGGCAGAAAATCAGTCTGGCCCCAGGATTAAGATCCCATACCTTGCAACAGAGGGGCGATGTGACAGTGTTTGATGGATGATAAATGGGGAAATAGGAATCATTTTACTAATCGTTTTTTCAAACAAGGCTCCAAATAACCCTGTAACTCAATGACTAACTCCTAACTTTCAGCTTTAGTTTGAGTTTATTTACATCCACGTTTGATTTATAGTGTAGTAATTGTTGCCTTTTTTTGTCCATAGTGCAACTGAACAAACAAACATAAACTTACAAAGAGTCAACTTATTAGTATTTTGATAGCAAATCCCTTTGAGTCAGTGGTGTCTGAAGGGTATTAGTCACTGACATCAGCTTGGTAACTTCCCTAGTGGTGCTCTTCCGGGCCTTTAATGCATCCTTCATCAATTTTTTGTTTGTTTGGTGGGCTTTGGGGGCTTAAATCTGTTCTTCTGTGAGTGAGACAAACGTTGGAATGAGGTGAGGTGATTGACGTGGCAGCTCAGAAACATTCCTCTGTTGAGCTCTAAAAACCTCAATGGTTGTTATGGCTGTAAGTTTAAGATCAATGTCCTGCTGCAGGATGACCAACACCACCAGATTCAAAATTAATAACTTTTCCTAGCTGTGTGCAAGAATTAACAAAAATGAAAATCTATTTCTCAAGAGACATTTGTGCAGCAAATTACTAAATTAGTCTGACCCTGTAAAACTGGGGGGCACTATGTGTAAAGCCGCTACAGTTACAACAAAGGTCATGTGAGGTGGATGTAAGAACCTTAAATTTAAAGCTACATTTTGGTACTTTAACATCGTGGTCATTCTTTCATTTCAAATAAAGTGTGCTGGAGTACAGAGCTAAAACAACAAAAATGTTTCACTGACTACACTATAATCGACTGTACAGGGTGGACATCTTGTTGAACCAGGAGACACATGTTAATGTTAATGAGTATATATGCGATTGGAGTACCTCCCTCACTGAACTGTCTTTAGAGCTGGGGTCTTTGGAAGTCTGTCCCTTTACTACTTTGTGTACATGTAGTATATAATAATATTGGAAAAGCCAACAAGCTTCAAATAGAATGCTTCATTAATCCCCAAGGGAAACTGAATAAACACACTCTATGGGTATATAGAGCGTGGTTATAGTTAACAATATCAGCATTCCTTTATTGGAAAAAAATTCTGATATTCTGTCATTCTTTTATAGCAAAGCAGTAGTCATCTATCGTCCATTCTGAATGTCTACCCAGAGAGGAATGCAGATCTGTATCTCTGTTTTGTTTTCTCTGCCCATTCTGGGTCCAAGAATCCACCATCTTTCATTGCACACTCATTGCTTTCTATGTTTTTAGAAGCTTTGATTTAGTCCGTTGGACTCTTTAGCCTCATGTCTAGCTCTACAACTATTCTCATTGCTTTCCCTGGTGGGTTGAGCTTGCCATTTCCCAGGACAACTTTGACAGGGATGTCTGGACACAGAGTTGGGAACCATTGCAATACCATGGCCCGAGACATCAGCTGTTGCTCCAACTTTATAACGTCCTACACAGCGCAGAGTTGCTTTTGGCCCTCTGCCTGGGTTCTCTCGTGCTAAGCTTACATTCATGTTTCTCTCTAAAAAACAGTTTGCTGGTGCCTCCTCTGGGAATGAGTGGCCCATTTCTGTGGCAACTGTGGCCCACAGTGGTGCAATACCCAAATCTACAGAATACAGACTTTAGAGGGTTTCATTTGTACTTCCTACAAGAGAACATGGTCTTTCTTAATTGTTTTGAAACCCAATGCACAACAACATTATGACAGGTCAAATCAAATGTAAACAAGCTAGCATGCCATGTTTTCAGAAATGTGGTAGATAATACTGTAACCACTTGTATGGAGAGACTTCTACCATCTTGTAACATACCGCAGGACAACTGCAGAAAAAAGACACAAACTCCACATGGCTGGTGCCAAGGCTAGAATACTGTACTTTTGAGACACACACACACACACACGCACACAAACATCCCTGCAGCTTTCACCACTTCCTGGGAAAACAATGAGAGGAAAGAAAAGTCAACAAACCAAAAGGCATCCAGAGCGACTAGGGCTGTAAAATGGAACAGACAGGGGTGAGAAGCGTTTAGACCAGGGTCAAAGGTAAGTCCCCATGGAAAAGACTTCATTAACTACAGTCATATCCTGAGGAGATCATTAAACAAGCCATAGAAAACATAGCCTCTTTCTTCTCACAACCTGCATTCTTGGCAGCCCATGCTATTGTGACTCATGCAGGAATCCATAAGCATTTCTGCTCAGATATGGAAGATTTACTGGTTTTTCTAGCAGGTCCCGGCCATGAATTAGCCTGAACACACTGGGCCCATGGACTTTAACAAGGAATACTTCAGTGAGTGTGTTCTCTCAGTGACCTAAGCTTTCTGCAGCAACCTGATTTCACTGAAGTCAGGTAAAAGAGAAATCAGATTTCTACAATAGGGACAAGATATTACAAGAAACCTGTTTAACACAGCTATATTTCTGCTGGAGGGAACACATTTCTTAGAAGTCTATATGCTTAACTGGGTTTCTAACAGGATTTTTTATAGGAGCAGATGTGCATGATAATACTTTAGACACAAGGAAAGTATAATAGTGACAATAGTGCCAACGGATTCAGGGAAAGAAGATAACTTGTAGAGATGGATCCTTGTATGCAAAACAGTTAAATCGAAAGTCTGATTAAAATTAAAACTGAAGTAATTAAGTCTAAATATGACAGTTTCCACAGATGAACAGAAGATTATTTTTAAAATTCAGGCTTGCGCACAATAAGGACAAAAGAGTGGCCTTTTAGTCAGTTAGTCCAAATGTTTCCACCAAAATGAAAAAAAAAAAAAAAACTCTTCAGGCTATATATACAGGCTACTATATATTATTACGACACTTAAATTATGACAGCACTTTTTCAAAAACATGGGGAGAAAACTAGGAGAGAAATCTGATTGCCCTCCAGCTGCACGTAAATGCTGACTTGACAGTAACCTGGTTATTGCAGGGCATGTAAAGGCATTCTCCGATTTCTGCAGTAACCTTATTTCTCTCATTAACCCTGTTTCTGGTTTAAATGTAAATTTAGTGAATGTATGTCAGGAGAACTGCAATTCCCACGCAAACCCTTTTATGAACAGGAGTTGGATCAGCAGGACAGTCAGACATCAGTGCCTGAGACTCCTGCTCTTTTGACATCTCTGCTTTGATGTGGACCCCCTCCCTCTGTCCTCAAGTGTGGGTGGAGAGTTGGGGCTTAGAGCAAGAGAGAGGGGTGCAGTGGTGAAGGATGAGAGAGCGTGAGGAAGTTACCCATATGTAAGTGGGGGCTTTCCTGGAAGGACATCACTCTGTGTGTAATTGTAACTACGGCTGTAGCAGAGCACTGTGCCTTATCGTGCTGCACAACGTCCACCTGAAACAATATTTGCACATGAGTGTTCAATTTAACATTTGGGTGACCCCTTCATCGCAGTTAGAAAATACGCCACAGCATGGTAGCTCAGGCCAACCCATAATGCAGCATGTGACTAAAGTGGTGGGGAGCATTTTGGAGCACAGAATAATTATCAAGGGAAAAAATCTATTTCTCAGAAACATAATCTAATGAGAGAAATGCAGTCACAATACAAAATGTCAAATTCAATCATCATTACATCTTAATTAGCCAAGGAGGCCACAAATCTCTCAAAGTGCTGCCTTGGTTTATGTTGAAGAGCATTCAGAATGAGGAAAACGCAAACTGCTTATACTGCATAAGCTCCATTGGATTAACGTTGTGCAGAGCAGTTTGTGGACTTGAGTTATGCACCGTGCTTGCCCTTTAAAAATCAGATCAAGGTCTTATTGGAAGCAGGCTTTCTCTGCTTGCAGGGTCCTCTGTAAATCTGCTAGCCTGTGTTTATAAATCCAAATAGATGCACCATGGAACACATGGCAATTCTAACTAGGGTTTGCTACCAGTGTCTAATGATAACAGGCGGGTAAGAATGAAAAAAAAGAAGAAAATTCTGTGTTGAACTGACTGAAGTTCTGAATTTTATTGTTATTTCTAAAAGATGTTGAAATTATGTAACGCACTAGCCTTGTACAAACAAAAGGCCTGGAAAGCCTTGATGTCTACATTTAAACTGTGCTGATTTTGTTAAGGCCAATTTAGGCTGTCCTTTCCTGACAACACAAGGCAAATTTGGCAGTCTGCACTACACAGGCACCTGCCCACAGGAAAAACCATAGAGCTCACAAGAGCATGTGACAAAGGCCCATTTCTTTTGAAGTGAACGAAAGAGCAGAGAAAAACAACGACATCCTCTGAAACGTTTCAGTAATTCCTGAAACAAGGCATTCTGGTCAGGCTGAACACTTAACATGAGTTCAAGAAAGTGTGTGCCGTCTCCCAGACCAGATTGTGGTAAAGGGGAACAGTCACATGAATGTTATCCGTGCTCAGGCTCAGGCCCTAATTATATGGGAACAGAGTGTGGTGTGACAGCTATGGCAGGGATTGCGGTTTTGTCCTAAGAGACTGCAGCTGACCCTGCGGAGAAGGACAAGGAGAGAAAGTGAGAAAACATGAAGAGACGAAATGAGGAGAGTAGAGAAGAGCAGACATGGTGGGCACAGGAGAGGGGAGGAGAGGAGAGGAGGGGGTGCAGAAAATACCTAAAAATGTAATGGACAAAAAAAGGAAAAAGAACAAAAGTGTACGTATGTATGCAATAATAGGGAGGGGGGTTAACAGTGGAGTCAGACTGTCCTATGTGCTGTTGATGAGTACAGACGGGGGCTTACAGGAAGGATTTAAAGAGCCACAGCAACACCACAAAGCATCAGGGGGAAGGGGGTTGCCCAGCAGGGGCTAGGGGAGGGAGGGCAAGCGGGGAGAGGGCTAGCCTGGCTGGAGCGGCGACTCTGATCAGGATCCATTTCCAGCCTGGGCCTTGGAATTCCTTTGTTCCTGTCACAGGTCTCCATTTCCCCCTCGCCTTAATCCCAGCCTGCCTCACGCCCAGTAACACAGAGCAGGGCAGGTAACTCTGCCACAGGAATGCCTCTCTATTTACAGACCAGTCCCCACATAACAGCCACTCACAGAAATAGTAATAGCTACAGTAGCACTGAGAAGAAACAAGGTGGGTTAATACAGGTTGCCACTACAAAATTGTGAACTGTCACAGCAGGAGGCTGAAAAGTTGGTATGTATTGATTTTCCCTGAAAATGGACATCCAACACACACGTAATCATTTATATGTTTATGCATTTTGTACACTGTAGAAAGTCTCATTTGTATTTTGACTGACCCGTTTTTCCAAATTTGATACGCTATTAGCCTGGGGCTGCAGGACTTCAAAGAGCCAAAGAAGCCAACCAAAGCTAAATCTATGACAGAGACAGAGCAAAAATTAACACTCTCCCTTTTAGTCTCTACACATCCTCCACGTTCTTCATTGGGAGGGAGATGGTCATTCGTAAACACATTCTCCAACAGTAAAGCTATCCAGCAACATTTGTGCATTTCCCGCAATGGCCATGGCCAGGCTGCCTTAAGCCCCCTTCATGGGGCTGCCAAGAGGAGTCAGTGGTACACTGTGCAGCACTCGCAAAGCCCTCTCCCACGGCTATTAGTGACCATTCATCTGGGGAGCCTGGGAAAATGCCTCTCCAGCCTGCCGTGGCCATGGGGAAACAGGCTGGCAGGTGTTCCCTCCCTCTAAGCCCTGGCACCTGTGCAGAAAGAGGAAGAAGGAACCAGTTCTGCCATGGGCTAAAACGGACTATAGGTACCACTTTGCCAGGGCTCCTCTAACTCCTGTAACTCGTAGGAAGACTCTCAAACAGCAGGCTAAGGTGTACCGGAGCTCTGCCTCACATAGAGAGATCAATGTGTTTGAATCAATACTAATAGTAGACATATGACATCTGGTTATGTGCTTTGGCAGTTTGAAATGGCATGTTAACTAAATCCATGTAAAATGGGCCTTCTCAGTTTACACTGCACACATACGCACAAATTCCCGTTATGGCCTACAAAAATAATATCCCCTTGAGTTAAAGCAATACTAGAGCAAATGACAATCATGACTGCACACAATCAGCACTGGAAGTACACAATATCTAATCTAATGCAAAAAAAAGTATACTGGTTATATCTGACTATATACAATAATACACAACAAACAGCAATCTCTTGGGCAGCCTATACAGCATGTTGTGTTGTTCAAGAGGACCACATCTGCAATGAACAGGTTTTCTGAAGAGCAGTGGCATCTTCAACAAGATAACTGTGACAATCTTTTTGCCATAGAGAAAAACCACCAGCTTCCTTATTTGAATATCATATCGAATGACAAAATGTATCCATCAAAGCACAGAGAACCTATTATCTGCTCATTTTCAATCTGTAATTACTCTCAGAAATGTGGGTGGGTTCACAGTCTACCAAGGAGAATGCAAGAGGCCTCTCCCAAGCTCCCCTTCCCTAGGCTTCTAAAGTCTAGCATGTCCATTCTGCTAGTCCTGAGCCAAAATGTTTGGTGGGAAAAGTTCCCTCTGTTCATCTCTCTAAAAACATAAATAAATCACATCACGATGAGCTAATCATGAAGTCTCAAGTAGCCTGGGTAAAAGAAAAAAATTGGGGAGGGGGGTTGGAGGCTGACAGTTGGAAATTGGCCTCTGCAGCTGAGATTAGAAGAAATGGCTTGGATTTATGTTGGCAGAAGACATGGGGTAAGCCCCTCTCTGACATGTTCACTGGGTGCTATACACAAACATATGCATCCAACACAGCATAAGTACATAAATACAATAACCCATAGAGATAACTCAGATACAAACACTTGCACTGAAGGGCCTTGGAATGTTAAAAGGTGTTGACGGCTCATTTGAAGTGCCAACAGCTGAGGCTGTTACACTGTTCTTACTGCTGTCTGTTGGCGGAAGCCCCTGTGATTTCACACTGGCACCAGCTCAAACACCACCTCATACAAGACCCACAGTCCCCCTCCCATACAATCCCACACATAGCACCACACTCCATCTGCCTATTCTTGGCCCAGACACCACTACTACCCCACCCAATACCTTTCTCTATATGCAACAGCATGCATGTGCACGTGTTCTAGCACGTATTTCTCTCACTCCAGGATATCCAGTTTAATTCTGCCCTCAGATAACATAATGCTGCACACAGACACGGACAGATGCAAACAGGTCTTCTGCTAAAACAGATTCATGCAGAAAACTGGCTTCCACTCCCTGCTCTGGACAGTCTGAAAGTCCTGTGAGGATTAGCAGGTTGGCGTTTGACCTGCCTGCAGAACAGACGACCCCAATACTTAATACCCACCCTGAGGTTTGCTGGGCTTCCCTCCTTAAGCCTATAGTCTGTCCTCCCCTTTTTATGGCTCCTGCCTGCCTGCTCACTTCTCACAGTCACAGTCTCCACCTTTACTGCTCTGCTGCCTCCCTCACATGGGACAATGAAAAGACCAAGAATGCCATTACACTCACTTAAAACCTTTAATAGGACTATAGCACATGAACTGTGTAGGCCTGTTTGAAGCCTTATACAGTACCTATTCATGTTCTGAGGGGGGAAAATTCTCCGATATGGTATGGAGTCATGTTCCACTGGTTACATTCTTTTTGGCAGAGCTGCAAGGATCTTAATTATTTTTATGTCCATATCTCACTGCTGAAATACTGATAGTCCCCTTGTTCATATATTGGAGTGAATTTGTGTGCGTAAGTGTGTGTGTGTGGAGCCTCATTCTGTGATCTCCATCATTAGAGATGTCTGTCTCTCCTCAGTCTGTCATGGGGAATATGAGTTAGGCTTTTCGGTAACCTTACACTTGCAGCCTGTTCACACCTAGCACAAGGAGAGGCTATACCTCTCCAACACACTATCGCTCGTCCTGATTCGCACTAGCTCTGATGTGTATGACCACTTGGTTGCCTGCATGTGTACCTGCTTATATTGATTATATGTTTATGAAGAAAATGACAAGGGTTGGGTAACATGTACACATGCATCTGTGTATGAAAACAAATGCAGACACGAATACACCGTTTTAAGTGGATGAGAGGACTTAAGTCCATGGGAGTAGCGTGAGAGGCAGAGCTGCAGCTACAGGAGAAACTTTATGGGGCCGACTGCCCTGTAATCCCACTCTCACAGTCAGGCCTACCCTGCTGAGTGAGCCCAGTTTAACTGCCCTTAACTGCTACCTATGACAAACCTTTCTGCCTTAGAGCACGCAGCTGGGGGTTCCTCTGAAGCTAGGCTTAAAGTGCTTCAAAGGCATGTGTGTGGGTGGCTGAGGGAATGTACTCGCATTGGATAAATAGTGATGAATCAAATGGGCTTATTCACATTGGTGCGTAAATTATTGATATTTCTCTGTGTATATGGTTGTATATGTGTATGCATCAGGGCAGCTATTTTTGGTGTCTTCCAGTTAAGTACAAGTGCAGAAAAACACAGGTGTGCCAACATCAGATTAACCAGATGGATAACAAACATCAGGCATTTTAATGGCCTTAACATCTTGCATGTATAAATGCATCTGAGACGTGCCAAGTCAAACAGTGCAACACAATATAAAAACTTCTATCAGCTCTTGCTTCCACAGGTCACACCCTGGGCGTAGATAGCCACCATGTTCCAACTAGTTCTGTTGCCTTTCCACCCACACTCTCCTCAAAAAGGTAGCCTTGAAATATATTTTAGACTGTTTTGTTACTCCATTCCCATCCTGCTCACCGAGCTCAATGACCCACCTCCATGCACACAGTCATATCTCTGCACTGACGTCCAAGTGAATAAATAATGGTTTTGAGTTCATAGACAAAGTAAACCATTTCACTTATTCAAGAGTTGATGACAGACACACCTCAGACAAGGAAAGGGAAGACAAAGATGTCTACATTCCAGAGGAATGAACAACCGTACCTTCAAAACATAATAAATATAAGTTGTACTCATTACCAAATAACAATTTAAATGTATGCTACAGGTAAACACACAAGGAAGCCAATGTTATGCATAATAATGGCTCTTAAAGCAATAAATTATATCATAATTAATACCCAAAATATTTGGCACCGGTGCAGTGTAATGAGGGTCACGAGATGGTGTGTTACCTTTCACAAAAAATGCTGAATCAGGTGCCAGCTCCTTCTTCTGTTTGAGCTGTTTTCTATTGTGGAGGGACTCTGTGTACTGCTTAACCCTCTGGTCCACAGCATCTTGAACCAGGGCTGTAACCTCCTACAAACAGTGTGGAGATATTTCAGTACAGCAGTGTGTTGTTGGACTGCTGATAGAACAAATGTTTTGATTTGACTTTACAGCACATGATGAGCACAGGAAACAACAGGACAGTACAAGTCCCAAGTGAAAGGCCTGTAAGGCAACTAACTCCACAAGTGGCTAGGTGGAGAGATGGGAACAGTTTTGCAACAATGAAAACCCCTAAGAAGAAAAGACAGAAAGCTCAAAGTCATTTTGGATTCCACGCTACTGCTGTCGTTTGAAAAGGCCCCCAGCAGAGCAGAAGCCATATATTCACTCACACACTTATTCACACGCACGCCCTTCTCCCTGTGTCTGTACCTCGATGTGGTCCGTAGTAAACCAGCTGGCGTCGTCTTGGCCGCCCAGGGGCAGTACGTGGAGATCCACCAGCACAGCAAAGTTCCCACACTGTAACACAAAGAGGAAGGACAGCCACAGGTTGCTGAGGGGCATTGAGCTCACAGACAACAAAGGAAATCAGAGTTTGGGTGATTGACAGCGAGACAAACCACAACGACCCCCTATGTCCTCAAACATCACCCCAGGCCTCTCACAGCAAGTCCCCTCCCTCCTGTTTCTCTGTCTAGCCATCTCTCTACCAATCTCTTTACAAAATAGTAGGGTCCTGTCTGTCTTCTCATATTTCCTCTCTCTCAGCATAAAAAGTATCTTCCTGCTCTATAAGCTTCGCAATGCAGTCACTGCCTCAGGTCACAGTAGGCTGCACAAAAAAGTCTAGAGATGTACCACACAAATGAGAATTGCCCTACTTTGTACCAGAGTAGTGATAAAATTCAGATCTACCCTAAAACACTCCATTTTGCTGCAATTCTGCACTACAACTTTTGAGTGGTGCAGAAAGCTGAGTAGTTGCAGAGTGGATTCCTGAAGCACTATGTCACCGTGTCAACGACAATAAGCTACAAGGGACGGGCAGGCCAGAAATGCCGCGGCTGGTTAAGTTGCTGTTACATCTTTCTCAGGCTAGCCTGATTATGGTTTACACATGAGTGCAAAAGCTGCCCGTTGCAGAGAACAAATGGATGTGGGTCTCGTGTGAACTTCGCCTCTCCCTGGACAAGGAAGTAATGGATGGACTGAGACCACCCACAACATGACACAGAGGAGCAACAAGTACTGCCCTAAAATCCAGAGTGATAATGAAGCAAAAAGCATTGAACTGAATGGGGTAGCAAAAACAAAGTCATATAAAAACAGAACCAGACACTGATTTCAGGCTCACAATGTCGAACTGGAAAAGAGCATGTACAAACAGAAGTAGGTTGTTCATTTAGTAATAGGGAATACTTATGCACACAAAAAGCTTTGTTTTGAGCCAGGCTCGTCCACTGGGCTGAAGTGCTGTAGACAGAATGACTAAATTCTCCATCCAGACTTGAGGGATGTTCCTACAGCCTTGCTCTCAGGACGACCCGAGAGAATGAATGAAAAGGTTGTGCAAGGGAAGGCCCCCTTCAACTTGGATCCTAATTTTTCACAAGTCTACACTTCCCAACACCAAACTCTGTCCAATTGTCTCCTCCTCTTCTTTGGAACGAGTTGAGGTTAGCTCCTTCCTTAAAGGAGGGGATTGAGAAAGTTATATTAACTATTCACTGGAATTAAAAGGATACATACTGGCTCAGAGCAAATCAAGCTGCCTAAGATTTTACATTTTTCTTCCCCCATAAGGCCATTTTCCTTTCTCACTGTCTTTCTATAAATAATAATTGAAGTGACGCTACTTCCTTACTTCTACTTGCAGGTCAACCAGAGGGGGAGCACCACCATATGACTGATCAGTGAATGTTTCAGTTAATTTCAGTCATAGCTTGCACTTTTCTTCTGCAGAATATGTCAAGTCCTAACCCCCTAATGTGTGCCAACTTGTACTAAAGTATCGTTTTGCATCAGTGTCACCAAGACTAATGGGAAATTAATGTTATACTAAGTCTGTTATAAAAGCAATGCATTAATCTGTGATCCTCTGACTTATCCCTACATATCTTGAAAAATGTGAGAACAATAAAGAGTACAAAAGTCATAAAATCAAATCAAATCTAAATAGTAAATATTCTCTGTACAAATTGTATTGTAAAGAAAAGAATTGCAAAAGCCGTTGTGCAAAAACATACTTTCACAAAGGACTAAAATGCCATGGACCAGAAAAGAGCCCAACCTCATGTGCCAGCTCCTTGTGTATAAAATGTGTGCATGTTGCCTGTCAGTATCAGCTTGTCCCTGTAGATCAGTACTCTCTCCATCCTGTGCCCTTTGTTTCACATCGGTCCACACCATCGGATGACTGGTGGTCTCAGCTGACTGCCTCCAACAATTACCAGTGTGTGGGGAAGCCTAGCAACGGAGGGTCAAGACCTTGTCAATCGAAACAGGGACTGACTAGTGAACGAGCCCCACAGTGGTTTCTTGGGTTTGGACTTGACACACGCTGGATGTATTTTGGTATCCTGACTTGAATTTTGACTTTTGAGACCTAAGAATGGATTTACAGTCGAGTATAGGAACTCTACCACTATGCATGAGTTATCACTTTATAAGGTATAATGGTCCATGCAATGAATCCTTCACTTGTAAAGTTCAGTTTTTGTTGACAGAGTGTCAGGGAAATGTTAATTCATGTCCATGGTGATTGTTGTGGTCATAGGTATCGACGGTGGTGTGGCATTGGACTGCTTTACAGTGAGGGATGTTTCTAATATTCTGCTCTCTACATTCGTGAAAATCCTGACAGGGACCACAAGATCAATCTTCTAGGGTACTGTACATGGCTCAAAATTACACAAGCTAATGTGAGCTCTAAAGATGGGTAATTTGATCAATATCTTGGAACGAAGGGGGCAGTATAAGGTTTATAGAGCGGTCCTTATGGAGAGGCACAGCAGGGTGAATCCCCTAAAGTCGTTTCTGAGCTACTGATTGAGTGTGTTTTGGACTGAGCGCCAGACATCTAGCAAGCCTTAGACTAACTTCCTTTTATCACATTAGAGCAGCAGACAAGAATCGACTGGGAACTGCACATTAATGATAAACACTGGTCTGCCCCTTATACAAAAACAGCATGTGATACCCTGAGCCTCTCAGGAATGGGGGATTTTGTCAGGAATGCAAACTAATGCAATCACACTAATGAGAAAACAATTAATTTGCCAAGCAAAACTGGTGGTTTGCTGGAGGCAAATTTCCCTCTAAAGTGTCAATCTTTGAGTCCAGGTTGTGCTGTTTAGTTTTAGGGGCAGCTACCAGAGCTGATACAAAGGACATTTGTGTTGACTGTGGCAGATAAGACAAAAAAGCAGCAGAATCTAATTTTACACAAAGGGTCTGACTACAATCACATCATGTGATCTAAATTTGTCAACTCCCAGCACAAAGAGTGACCCGTGGATCTCTAAGCTGAACTCTGCCATGAACTATGACCTCCATATATCCCCCCTTAAAGCCCGGCTATGGTCCCTCTTTAGGGAGAGCTCTGCAAGCAGCGGAGACGTAGTAATACAGACCACAAAAACCTTGTCTTTCTTGGGCAAAGTAATCTAAAAGTACCTAAAAAATCCAGTATGCTCATTGAAGCTATCCTACTTTTTTGTTTACTTTGCTTTGACACATTTAAGGCGATACTCTGAGCAACTGTCGTTGTTGGCAAGAAAGGTTTGATAAAGGGCCAAGTTCTAGAGGAAGTTACCCTTTTCATACATACTAAAGTGGGCCAGCACTGCTTTGTTCTCTGTCTTGCACAGGCCTTTTAGAGTTATGAACTGAACTGAAGGCTGAATGAGAGCCGGCAAGGAGCGCTACTTAATACCAAATCCTTTATTGTGCCATCTTTTGTGTGCTGTCACACACTGAATGAATAGGACCGAGTCTTCCTGCAGACTAAGCTCAACTTCTCTATCCTAATTCTCCCCACTGCCAATCTGATAACTATGGCCTGTAGTAGAACACATAAAAAAAAGGTTAACAAAGACAAAAACATTACAATATTTGAGGCAGACGTTGCCCACAGTCCACAGCACAACATAAGAAAAATCCTCTATATATACTTTATATTGCCTGTCTGTAAATAAACAACTCTTGACTCAGACTCACAGATGGCTCCTTTCCCTTTTCTGGTCTTCAGAGCTCTGGTCTATATCACTCTCAGTTCCAAAAACACTCTCTACCTTCCCTTATCTCTCTCCCAGACCCGGCTCTCCATCCTCCCTCCTGTACTACTCCAAGTTGGGCACAAGGCCCAAACTCTATGAGCAGCTTCACCCGCCTCCCCACCTCGCTGCCCTTTGCCACTGCTATCGCTCTGTATAAGAACCAGACCTTCTCGGACTGCACTTAGCTCGGAGGCTAACACTAACCAGCCACAGATGTTTACATTGGGAGAGAAGGGGCAGCAGATGCGGTCTCACTCAATAAACTTGCATCTCTCCCACTCTCCCTTTGTCTCTCTCTTTTTCTGAATTTCTCTGTCTTTTCTGCAAGTCTGCAAAGAACCCAGGGGAGCTCTTTAGATCTGTGGGTGTGACAACCTCGCTCTCAGGCTTTATTTGCTTCATTCCCAGCTCTCTCTGTGCTGTGAGTCACCTGGGTTTCCCCTTTTAAAAAAAAGAAAAAAAAATTCTCTTTTCCAATTTTTCAAACTGCCAGATACTGAGCAGTGAAGCTTGAGACTTGATTATTACTGGGGAGAATGTTATGTAAACATAGTGAGCACAAATTTTTTGTGTGCACAGCTCCCTTCATTCAGGTGAATGTTAGCACACCTGAGTCCTCTTTATTTGATGATAAAAAAAAAAGAGACACAACCCAGGAGTGGAATTCCAGCAGCAAGAACAGACAGGAATATCTCCAGGTAACACATTGCAAACAAAACTCTGGTAGACAGACAGAAATCGCAGGCTAGGAAGTGTTTGACCTCATTCGGAAATGTGAATTCTGTACAGCAATGTAGGGCAGTGCTGAGATTCTTTTTTTTTTTTTTTTTTTACCTCTGTCACCTTTTCTTGTGAAAGATTCCCACAGGTTTGAAAGTGTCAAAATGTTTCTAATCAGACTGCAATGACTTTGTACAGAAGCATGATGTGTGGTCTGATATGAGCTCATCTACAGAGTGACAACAACACTGAACAGCACATAAACCTCTGACATTAAACTGTTCTGCGATACCTCAAACGTTTTATTCTTAAAAAACATTTTGGTCTATGTCTCAACCCACTTTATTAGATTGTTAGAAAGTCAGCAGTGCAGTTGCTAATAGAAGGCAGATTGCAGGGTTCTACAGCGGTAATGTCCTGGCAGAAAGCAAGCGCTTCAGTGGATCAGTGTCTTAGCCTGCAGGCCCTTTTCGGGAGGTCTGAGAAGTGGCAGGTCACTATATAGCCTAAGCCTATTTAGGAAGGAGCATACCAGCACCTCCTGCAGTTCCACAGAGCAGGGAGAGAGGTGCTTTTAAAAGATTTTAGAAGAAAGTATCATAAAACACACTGCTGAACAGCCTACTAAACATAGCATTATGAATCCAAGAACATAACTCATAATTGCTTCAATAATCCTCGCTCTCTGTGCAAGATTTCAGTTCTTCAATATTCTGAGAAGTTAATTCATTCATTAAAAAACATGGGGGATAGTGGTGGTTGTTTTGCAAAAGAGGAGCCCAGGGTAACGCCTTGAGTGCTATTGTGCAGACCGATCCCTTCTAACATACTTGTTTGTGGTTAGTTGGTTAAGCATGGTAGAGGCTGTGTGTATTTTCTCAGGCAGCGTAACACAACAGTATCATTATGTGCCCAGTGGGAAGGAACCTTCCGTGAACTTCCAGGGTTTTACTCTCCCACAACTAATTAAGGGGGGTGATGGGGTAGCCTGTATGCAGGCATTCATATGAAACAAATAAAGGGAGTGAATGCAATATCTGGTCAACTAGGCACACATGGCATTATGGAGGATGTGAGAGATCAGCGCAAATGTCCACAGTCCTCGTCCAAAACTCTCAATAAATGAAACATCAACAAAAGTGAGAGCAGCGGCTTTCCCTGCACTTAACAAAAACATCTGATGTGCATTATTCCTGACACAGCATCAGACTCAGGATGAACAGCTTGGCTTTGTATTAGAATGAGTTTCCTCTGCTCTGTGTCTGCATCCATTGACAAAAGGCTCTCAGGGAGGCAGTCAGTTGAGTTTTGCAAAAGGTGACCAGAAACTCTGAATAACGCCCTCTAGCGGACGAATAACAGCATCAGAATGTGGAGATAAGAGAGTTGACACATGTATATATACCTCCCCCTTGTGGCCAAATTATTTGTTACTGAGGAGGACAAAACAATGAATGTAGGCCACATAGTAGAAGTTGCAATAGAATATTAATACTGTAAATGTTAGAGAAGCAAGCATATATTCCAGTTTTGCAACAGTGTTTCAGTGATTTAAGATAGACCATAACAACTTAAGCTACTTGCAGGAAGTAGTATGTGTAGCAGTTCTACTGTTTGGCAGTAGCACAAACATAGTTGTTTATCATGAATCCTGGCAATTTTCAGCTTCCTTAATCAAAAACAGATTAATCTCATTCTTGTATTCTTGCCTCTTGTCTACATTCTATGTTGGAAAGAATTTTGTTTAAAGTAATTATGAGGTTTTGTGGTCAGTGAAAAGCACCCAAAAGCTCCTTTGCTTAGAAACAAGATATTTTCTAACATATGACATACAAATGTACATGTTCACAAGATACTAAAGAATATGATTAATATGTGTTTAGATGGTAACCTTTTACTTTTGGTCACTAGGTTTTTTGTGATCATACCATCTTCCTTTGTTAAATGTGTCCATGCCAACCTGGACACACAAAATTGCAAAAAATTGGTTATAAACTCACACTTAGCACCAGATTTTAAGTGGTAATAAGTGTACAGCTTTGAATTACTTTTGCCTGTCTGATGCAGGTTCTGGGTAAATATAACTCAAAAGTTTAAACTTAAAAGTCATACAGAACTTGTCCAAAATACTTCAAACAGACAAATACATTAACTAGAAAATGCACTCAGTAGATAGCTGCGCTCCACAAAGGCCAGTGTCAAAGGACATACACCAGACTTCAGAGGGAAAAAATCTAATTCATAGTAAATGATCTGGCTCTGTCCCAAAATTTAATGTGTTATTCCCTGGCCAATGCCCCATCCCTCCAGCAAGTTTGGTGCTATTCAGTTCATTCCTTTTTGTATAACACTGCTGACAAACAAACAAACCAACAAAAAAACAGACATAGGAGATTACATAACCTCCTTTTTGGAGGTTACTATAACAACACAACACTTTGTGTTATGTGTAATTCTTGAATTTGTTTGTGAGACTTTGAATGCAGTTTCCTCCATGTATGTTCATTCTCAGCTTATTTCAAATGATAGACTCACAAAGGGTTTACTAACTTTGCACATACATATTGAACATTTTAATATAACACAATACTATTTAGCATAATATAATACACGGTACATTAATTTAATACAACACTGCACTACACAGGTCTGTATACTGTATATTTCGTTTTCACTTGCCTTAATGACAAATTTGCGAAGAGCCATTGCAGTGAACACAGCAGTCAGTCAGTCTCACCTGAAACAAATGTATAGTCATGGATTACACATGGTAGCCTAAAAACGGCACTCTCCAACGATCATACATCGTAGACAACATATAATGACTGCAGGCTTAGTTTACCACCTTCCTGAGAAAATAACACCAGCTGATTTGTCATAGACACTTATGCAGTGTCTGCGGTGCTTCACAGTTAACCTGGTTTATAGCGACTGACCTTTACAGCAACACATCTGTTCCTGCGACAGCTTAGTGGGACACAGCATTCATTTTCTCACAGATAGTTACTAGGGTTCTTCTAAACGCAATATACTGTAATGTTAGTCCTTTTGATTCTGAAAGTTTTAAGCTAACATTACTGAGTTAATGTTAACGTTATAAACTATGCTTCGACCTTACTTCACTCTATTATGGTCAGGTTGTGCAGATAACGGACCACATTAACGTGGCCTCTTCACGTGTAGTTACATTAAAGCTAAAGCACTTTAGCCGCAAAATATTTACAGTTGGCCTGGTTGTTGCAACGTGAGGGCTTAATAGTATGGAGCAGTTTATCGTCTCAATTCATTTAAACAGCTGTGCTCACAAGAAGAAAGTTTACCGCTAAGAAACACCAGGGTGGCTCTAACGTTAAGCCGTCATTAGCAAGAGACACGTTAACTAAACTACAAAGGCGTAAAAATCAAATATGTTCGGTATAACATTGTGTAAGTACATAAATATTAACAACAGATTCATACCGCCAATCGTTTTGAATATTTGTCAAGCGAGGGGGCTGCAGGAGATGACGTCACACTCCGTTTGTAGTCCTACAACTGCTAACCCAGTCTGAGTCGGAGCAAAAACAAAACCAAAAAAAAAAAAAAAAAAAACCTCAGAAAGACTGTGTAAGGAAGCTAAGCCAATGTCCACCTCTGTTATAAAGCGGGGTGGCGATTTTCTGTCTTGACAGTAACAATTTCTAAAGACTAGCGAGAGACTGCGACTGTGAATCGAATAGGCCTACACTAGGACCCAACGCTCTGACTGCTACCATGGAAACGTTGTTGCGTGTCGAAACAGCCTTTATTAATCTCGAAACTATACTTTTCCAAATTGTGTCTAAATTGTACATTTATCAAAAATAGCTGCAATAATGTGAATTCAACAGTGTTTGGTTTGTTTTAGCACAATAAATATCGGGCGTATGTAAAAATTTGTGTCATTTTACTCAGGCACTGCTGTAAGTGTCACTGTCAGAGTATGGGCAAGCAAAGGCGCTTAACATGGAAACACCAATGGTGTCGTTTTCTGTTAAACTTCGCTGAACAGTCTAAAATGACACTAGGTCGCTTATAACTCGTCTCAACTAACGCTCAACGTTGAGTTTAGCGTTGTTTCGAGCGACTTAAAATGGTCCAACCGTCAACCTGCTTTGCCATTGCTTCGAGAAACTGCTGCTTAAGTGATGTCTCGACTCGTCAAGAAATCTCCCTCTCTTTGTACGGATCTACCGCTGGACAACACGGATATTCGTAACAAGCTTAATTTGCTGAGGCAGGTTCTGACATCTTGTTTTGGTCCGACAGGTAGACTAAAACAAGTTCATAACAACATTGGAGGGCACGTTATTACCACCTCGACTTCCTCAGTTCTCCTTCCAGCCATTTCCTCTTCACAGCCTTTTGTCAATCTGCTAAAAACCTCGATTCTCAACCACGTTTCTCGTTTCAGTGACTGTGGTTTGTTTGCTGCCATTCTTTGTCTGACTCTTATTGAGCGAGCAAAGCAATCTGGCCTCGGAGGAAATGTGGCCATCAGACTGAACAAGCATTTGCTGGGTCTGTGCGCCAGTTACCTACAACGAGAAGACTGCGGTTGCAAAGTGAAGCTCGACTTCTGCAGCAGCCAGAACCTGATCACATTAGCTCGCAGTGTAATCTCCAGCAAGCCAGCGTGTGTGCTAACAGAGCAAGAGACACTTCACATCAGCAAGTTGGCTGTGCAAGCTTTTTTGCTGACTGTTCCCTGTGACAACCCAGGTACAGTCACACTGGGCAAGACAGTGACTGTCTCTGTTGAGGGCCATTCTGTGCTAAACTCTGCAGTGTTTCCAGGTTTACTGGTGGACATTACTGATATCTTTTGCCTCAAAAAGGCAGAGAACCTGAATTCAAATCCACTATGTATGGTGTTGTTCAGTGCATCCCTTGCTGGAGACCTTTCTGAACTAGGAGATGGGATAATTGAGGTGCACCCAGGTGTAGACACGGACTCACAGATCCTGGATCAACTCCTGGAGCTCGGCAAACAGGTAGTTAAAGATGAGGTAAAGCTCTTCGTGTGCCAGAAGGTCATCCACCCAGTCCTACAGCAATACCTGAGGAGTCACGGCATCATTGTGATAGAGAGACTGGGAATCGCTCTCATGGAGCCACTCATTCAGCTGACAGGTAGGCCTTTGCATTGACATGGGCCTGTTGGCAGATCATTGCAGATTCATACAGTACAAATTGAGACCAGTTAAACCCACAAAACTTTATTTTTAATGCATGTAAAAGTCATTACACCAGAAGTATAATGATCTTGAAGTAATTAATTTTATGTAATGTTGCAGTGATAAAAATAATTATTTTATTCAATATATATGCGATGTACAGTAGCTTAAGTCAAGAAAACACTGGAATAAGCACATATATAATGTTATAGCAATGTAAAAAAATGTTTCTACCTTTGAAGCTACTTGAGGGGGAATCATAGGGGTAAGAACACTGTAATGTGTATAACGTAAACATAGTTTATTGTCAATGCAGAATATAGCTTGTACTCTTATCGATCTGCTCTGTATCTGAGATCCTGTTTCATATCTGTCTATTTTAACACATAGGTGCTCAACCTGTGGCCACATTACATACCACAATCCCAGCCAAGGCCTATGGGAAAGTGAGGGCTTTCAGTATGAGACCGTTTGGATCCAAGACAATGTTGCATTTACACCCTCCAGGGGACTCGGCAATCTGCACGATGGTCCTCTGCCACAGGAACGAGACAATGTTAAGTGAGCTGAAGGTAAGATAAAGGGAGGAGTGTTCAATTCATAACATCAGATGGATCTCCTACTAAGATTTTCAATCTCCACTATATTCTAATTCAGCAAAGCAGAAATATAATTAATAATAAATGGCTCGAGAAAGCACAATTGATAAGCATTTCACTAACAAAGCCAGGGGGAGTGATTCAATTCTTCTACAGCACTAGTGATAAAAGTGTCCATCAGCTGGCATCAGATATTCTTTAAACTTATTTTAAAATTCATGTCAATTAATGGGGGGCAAATGGGACAGATGAACTGGTGTCTTAATGTCCATCTGTGCATCCGTTAAAGGTGGTGTGCCAGAAGACAGAACATGTGTTGAGGCTCACCCTGAGGGAACCATCTGCCTTACTTGGAGGTGGGTGTACTGAGACCCACATAGCTGCTTACATCAGACATAAGGTGAGATCCAATATTTAGGACTAAATCAGTCCAAATGTATTGGTCTTTCACATATTTCTACAGCAATCTCAATAAAATGTCTTGATTATCTTATATTTTCATCTTAGAGTATGAATGAAGCAACAGAGACGGCATCAGTATTAGGTTGCTCACAGACAGAGTATCTTCTTGGTGTGGAGGGATTCTGCCACTCTCTGGAGTCTGTGGCGGCAGCTCTGGAGCACAATGGTGGGAATTCTTTGATCGACCTGAATCATGCTCACCACTGGACCCTCCCGGCAGATGTGATAGAAGAATGCGCGGAGCATAGCTTGGCCTTCTGTGGCTGTGGACTGGTGGAAAGTAGCCCATGTAAGAAGTGGACTTATCTAAACACTAAATACACAGAGTTCTCACCTGCATCCCTGTCTAGAGACACTACTGTGCAGCCATGTGTGCTGGACTCCTTCACGGCTAAACTCAATGCACTGCAAGTGGCTGTAGAAACTGCTAATCTTGCATTAGATGTGAGATATATAATTCAAGATGTGAACTAGAAGAATAGGTATTTTTTCTAGTGTTGGATCTGGTTTGTGATGATCAAAGCGAGGAATTAATGCTGTTTCTACTTTTCAAATGCATAATTCAGGTTAGACAGTAATCACTGAGAATGTCTTACCTCTAACCTATTGCTGTGGTATTATACTTAACCTCTATGTCCAGTCATTGACTTAGTTGTCAGTAATATTAGTAAAAAATACTGATGACTATTAATAATCTGTCACCCCTTTGTGAATTTCGTTGTCTATACGGGCTATCCGAAATAGCCATCTCACCTATACTTCCAGCCGATTACACTTTAACAATTTAAAAAGACCTTTAATGATATCTGAGATAAATACAAATTTAATTAATCAAAATAATTCAGCTTCCATGGAACAATTTGGAACAAAATGGAACAATCAAACCTTCACTAGTACAAATCAGCATGTTTCTGCTGCAGCTGCCTTTGGTCAGCACTAGGAGGTGCTACAACAGATGCCGCCACATATTTTGTAGCCAACATGGCACCAAAAAAATATCAGCATTTTTCTGTGGTAATTTTCCACCCTTTTTTTTCATTATGTTTTGCTACATCCAAAATATTGCCAGTCTAAATCCGCTGACAGCTATGAAAATACAAAGACTAACCTCAGCCCATGAAGTATTCCACCATAACACCTCCCTGTCCGCAATGTTTTATGACAAGTTGTAGACAGTCTGACAGCCCATATCTGGTGAAATCTGAACCAAGTTACAATCAGTGTAGTGAGATGTGTCATTTGTCATATATGTTGATAAAAAATAAACTTATATTTCTGGTCACAGAATCTCTTCGTAATAGCACCAAGTTATTTTATCATTGTCTTTTTGCAAGTTTCTTCTGTAGCAGTTTTCTATAGAAAGAGTTGAACAATCAATCTGTTCTAATGGTATTCTGCAATTCAAAACAGTAATGACTGTACTCGACTGAAAGCAAAATCAAGATAGCTTCTTATGAAGTAAAATGAGTGTCATTTTTGCTTAAAAATACTACAGCAGGATCGCAGATTCCTGTGCTTGTCTTCTGCTGTTGGTTCAATTATTGTCTGCTCTCACAAGATGACCGTCAGGTGCTTTTCATTTAGAAGATGAATGGAATCAAAGCCTTTCGTGACTTGGGATAGTCTTTGAATTTCTCTCGGTAAAACCCGTTACAGAGGGGGAGAAGATAACTATCACTCTGACGTAGCATATGTTAATATAGGTAGTTTGATAGGCAGGTGTTAATGTACTGTGTGAGGATTGCTTAGCTTTTTGGGAATGTCTTAGGCACCTGTGATGGTAATAGGCTCTTGGTCCAATGAAACTCGTGCTTAACATAGCGAAGGAGAGGGCTGGAAGGGACCAGGTGGCCAAAGCAAAGCCAAACCACCCCACAATCTCTCCTAAGTAGTTGGCACCAGAATCATATTCAAACAGACCTCCTGCAGGAGATTAAGAACACCAGGTCAGTCACTTTGAGCACAGAACAAATATAAGATAATTGATGTGTAATCTCTGTTTCTTACCTTTAGGAATCTTGTAAATTACTTCTCCTGGTTTTCTTAGATTACGTAGAATATAGTCACTGTGTATATTGATGGCCATTCCAACGTAAAACGTTACTAAACCTAGAAGAAATACAGATGTATACATGGCTGGCTTTTAAAAAGTGTAATGGTTCAGAGTTTCATAATGTATGAAACACATAAAGAGGTTGAAACAATTCCTTAGGCCTTTATGGTTTAAAAAAGAAAGTCTTCAAATGTGAGCAAAGAATAAACAGAATAAATACTTCTCCTACCAGTTTTGTAGCGATAGTCAGCTAACCATTCGTCATCAAACTGAGCACAGTGCAGCAGGTAGTGTCCTTGCAGGAAACCATTCAGAGAGCAGAAGAAACCTCCTGCCATCATTACACCCAGTGGGAAAGGCTGTCCTCTGGTCAGCAGGGAATAGACAAATGTCCTATGATTGGCGAGGAAAGAGTAGATGCAGTAGGTGGAAAAAGGCGAGGATAATGTTGCTCCCTATCCATGCTGGTACACTACATGCAGAGAACATGTTTTACAACCAGATATTCTGTAAAAATGGTTTTGCAGACAAAAATTACGCCATTAAGCCCCACTCCTCATGGGAGGTTACCAGTGCATTCCTCACAGTGTTTTAGCCTTCAGATTATACCCGCATGAGATCTTATTTCCACAGCTTTTTTCAGTGTCTCCGTCTGAAAAAGTGTTTGTAATTTGGCTCGCTTGCTTTCACTGACAAAGTGGCTGAATACATACTGTACATGTAGTAGCTATAGGTACACCAACAAAACGATGAGAAAGGATGGTAAGAAGACATTTTGTTGTTTTCTGTCAAGAAATACAAAATGATGGGCTGCAAACCTTATTACCATACATCAAGAACAGCAGTTTTAAAAAACGTATTCAGTCTGTTTCATGTCTCACTGGAGGATCAGCGCTATAATAAACCAATATGGAGAGAAAATCATCTTGAAATGAATGCTGCACAAAGAATACATCAATTCATAGACCACTCATACAATACAATACCCTGTACACAAACAGGCTCAAAAAAAACAAATCTACTACTACTAAGAAAAACTATGATCCTCATTAAACCATTGTGACAAGTAACAGATATTCAACTGAAATAGCAAAAGAACTTGTAATTCAAATGTGAAAAACATGTCCAACTGACAGTTTAATCTTTCTTTGTATTTTGAATGAACAGGGTTATGCTCCTTCATGCACGCAAATCCAATTAAACTGATCACTCATATATCTTTGAGTACATCTTCACACTTCTTTTCACAAACACTTTAAATAGCCCCAACCCAGGCTTATGTGTCTGCTTTTACCTTTGAAGGTAGAGTATGCAAAAGGACCTGAGGAGCAGGTACTTCCCCACAATGGAGGGATTCTGCGAGGTGAACATTAAAAGCAGGGGAATCGAGAAAGCTGGTATCTCCTGGAGGAACCAGGCTAGTCTGGCCGGGACTGTCCTAGCTGGAGGAGAGAATACCATGTGGCGCCCGTAGGAGCTTTGCATCCTCTTATGATGGACCAAGTGCCCGAGTCCTATCAGGATGATCCCACAGCTGAGACAGTTGACCAAGTCTCCGTAACAGTGCATCTCGCAGGTCTGTGCCCTCAGGGTCAGCCAGTGTTGAAGTAATATTTTCTGCTTGGAAAACTAATCATAAGTGTCCGTATCAAGTTAAGTGGATATAAAAAGCCTCTCTGACTCCTCCCCAAGCAAGGATAAAACTGTGTCAGCAGGCTGCAACTTGTGACTACTCTCTTTTCACAGCATGAGTACAAACATTACCGGAGGTGAGGTTATGATTATCCTTTCCACCTTGGAATGCAAGCGCTGATGTTAAATTGCTGAATTTCACAAAGCTACAATAGGACTGAGCAGAAGTTCATGGATTATTATAATCACAATGAAGTCAGGCGGTAGAAATCTGTTTGGGTCTGCAGTCAACCAAAGTACCTTGCTGCATACCTACTCAGCCTTTCCATTTTGTTTACAGACACACACAGCAACATCTGTATTCAGTCTGCATGACTCAGTTTGTGGGCAAATTTGCAAAGTGGTCTACTGACTTTAAATGAAGCTTTTCCAGTCCTACTCATTACCAAAGAGTGGGTCAAAAGCACTTGGACAGGACTGACTAAACTCCTCATAACTTCACAATAAAGTCAGCAAAATCCAGATGCAGCACAAAATTCTGATTTCCTTATACCATAAATATGTTTTCAGTTTCAGGAACTAACTCTTCCAGAGCTGGGCTTCTGGAAAAGCTGACGCTAAACTGCGTTGCTGGATGCTAAGAGAAGGCTGAAGGTGAGCTTCAATGCTGGAAAGGGGAAACTAATTTGCATTGTTGGCATGAATTTGTATGAAGCAGTAGACAAAAAACGTGCAACACACAAAGAAGTCAGAAACTTCCTGGTCACAGAAATCGGTCAGATTAAATATCCAAATAAAATTTTTATGATTTATGATTTTTGTACCAGCTGTTATTTGTTTATTTTGTGTTGGATTCGTAGATGAATAACGAAATGACGAATTGTTTATATTTATCCAACCAGTCCCCGACATATTCTGTCAGCTGGGGTATTTCTTGTCAACTTCAACTTGTACTATATAGCCTCCTGCCTCCATCTGATGCTGCTAGTCTGGAAACAAAGTAATTTGAGAGGCAGCAGCGTTTGGGTGGCCTTATTGTATGGCCTCATGTTGTCCCACATCTAAAGCCATTAATTAAGTGTCAGTTACAGTACACGGATTGCCATAAGAAAGTCGATCATCCCGTTTGGAATTTGATTGTCAGTGGGGTTTTTTTTTTTTTTAAATGATCGATATGTAGAAATGCTGGAAATAAAGTAAGCTAACTCTTTAGAGAGATGTTGATTCAGTCTGTTTCTGATATTTAGCCAACCCTCACTGATACAGAAGGGGCGGACGAAATAACAAACACCTCTCAGTATAACACGATGCAATTCAACAGCACCACAACCTACATCCTCCAAAATAACACCTCTCTAAAACAGTTTCAACAAAAACTGAACATTATACTCTTCATGAAAGGAGGACTTAGTGCAGGTCGAATGTATTAGACTACACTAATGTTAGCTAGATGTACCTAATAAACTGGCATCTATATACACACTGTCTGGACTGTTTTTAGTTCCTGAAATGAGGGAAAGGTTTGTTCATTTTCTTCCAACCACCCAGCTCCCTCTGCTGGTGACATTTCTAAATGTCTCTGCTGTAAAATTGACACTGGATAAAAACAGTAGATATTTATTCTGACCGGGATGTCTACACCACTAGTATACAGTAGGCAGCACCGCGCCTTAAATGTGTTTCACACTTGATACGCTGGGTTTGAGAAGTACAAAGTTTACAACCAAAGTAACACTCCACGTGACAACTGTTGCAGTGCTGAAACAAAAGAAATTTATCTATAATAACGTTGGAGGACTAAATAACAAATTCATTGAAGCCAGTGATTAAAAAATTAAATCTATAGACCAAGTCAATATTTTGTGTGATGGTAAACACTTGAAGAACAAGACACCAAGAACAGACATGCTTTTCAGTACATTTTACTAGTTTTGTAACATGATTCCTCGGCCTCATCTGAAGAGCCTCTTGGGATGCTTTGTCAGTGGAACCTGAGATCAAAACAACTCCATTTAAGGAGTAGTTAAGTAGTATATTTTAGGTTTGTGACGTGTAAGTTCCCATTCTCTAAGCAAGAAAAAAAAAATAATAATACAAAAATCATTTCTAAAAGACAAACAAAAGATCCATAAACAGAAAATGAACAGTGTTGAGGTTCAGCCTTTGCCTCTCTCTACAGGAATGAGGTGAGGTGGAGAAAATAGAACACCACTCCCTGCTGGAGAAAGGAGATAACAGTTGGTGCCATTTTAGACCAACAGATGAGAGGGACAGGTCACACACTCCCGGAGTGCTGGGCGAGCTGGAGACATTGTTGGGCACTAGGCAAGGGGGAGGGTACATGTGGAAAAACCAAAACTGAAAGTACACATTCTACAATAAGACTAAAAGTGAGAATACGCTTTATATGTATATATGTGCAACAGTGATAAAAAGGCACAATAGCACAGTGTGTCATGCTTAACTAGTTTCCCTTAAATTAACATCAGAGGTCAAGTGAGTCTTGGGATTCATCTTTCAATCTGTGCTCACTCGGTTCAACCAGATATTGTAGCTTAATGCTTATTCAACTGAGAGAGGGGGACCAATGTCAGAGGACTGCATCATTTCAATGGGAATACTTGACTTCAGTAGCAAGTCAGTCAGTGATAAGGGATTTTAAAATCCTAAATGACAGGACAGCAGACAACATGTGCTGCTTATATCCATACTGTCATTGAAAGCCTACACTGCCACTATGAATCATCAGTTAATCTATGAAAATATTACAGAATTATTTCAGGCAGCAGGACTACACAGCAAATAACTCTAAAGAAACATTTTCTTTTCATTTGTTAAAAACTGATCATTTTGCTTGATATTTCACAACAGAGACATTCATTTCTTAACAGATTCACATCCAATAAATCCAAAATAGAGCAGGGAGCAACATCTGTCACTTTTCTGGATAGACTCTTAAACCTTAAATCATTATGACTTTGTGCTGATTGTAGAACTCTATTACTTGCATAACTGATACTCCTACTGCCTAAAGAGTAATTTTGAAGTGCATTTTCATTCATTAAGAAGTAACAAACCTGGAAAACTAACCTTTAAATAAGGATGAAGACTAAAACCTTCCCAATAACATTTGGCATTCTTAAATCAAAACACATTAACAAAAGAGCTCTAAATTACTACCTAGTGAACAGATTTAGTGACAGTTCCTACAATTTAAGCAGACCATCTAGGCCTTTACCACCTCACTACTTTGCTGCTGCTGTTACAGAACTGTATGTGTAACAAAATACATTTTCTACACGCGTAGCAAAAAAGAAATCTTTGCTCAAGTCTCCTATACTGACTATTCAATAACTACAGAGATTCAGGGTGGCAGTGTAAACAAAGACTAGAGGTGTCAATGTTGGTGTCATTTACACAATATCCAGCTTTGATTACATTTCTGTGGCACCCACAGCTCCAGTCTGGCTGTAGCAAAACATATCTATTATGCTACAAGAGTATGATTGGAATTTGGGAGCAGTGTTGCACACACTTATTTAACGGGCAAACCAAAAGTGTTGGCTTTAGAGCTCTACTGACAACACTGCTTTTTGTTCAAATCTACACACTACTTGAGTAAATACTATTACGTCAAATATTACTAAAAAAGGGAGAAATAAAAAGAATAGAATATGAATTAAAGAAAATATTTAACAAACTAATATGAGAGTAATATTGTTTTTGGTTTTGTACAGGGGGTTGGTGAACTTTGTTGGTTGTAGCCCTTTGTTAGCAACTACAATATATGTTATGCAACATAGTAATGGAAATTCCCTATGACACTGTTTTCAAAATTTAAGTTGCACGTAGCTTAAAGCAGTCAGTCAAAACACTCACTTCATTTTCATCTGGCAGCATTTCAGTATTCTCCTTTAAGATCTGCAGTTTTATTTTCAATCCTTTTCTGAGGCAAATTACATGAGCACAGATTGCCAAGAGTCCAAACGTAAAGATTGCATTACATCTCAAATCCATCATTTGTCAGGTAAACAAAAAAGGGACTAAGAGGACATGTACAGTCCTTGTAAAAACCCAAATAAGATTTCCCCCTCCCAACGCTTATTCCGAGCCAAATTAATACGCACTCTTCCTATCTCCTCAAACCATTTGCTCCAACATAATCTCAAAACTGCACTTCAGAATGCATCTACCAAAAGCTCTGAGACACACTTCAAACTGAGAGGAGGGTGGAGAAAGGCGGAGGAGAGCTGAGGGAGAGACAGAGAAAGAAGACTGTATTGGCTTCGAGTGTCTAGGTCCTTCCTGCAAAAAGTGGGCAGAACTGGGAGTGGGTTGAGGGGGTGGGTGTCTGGGTCAGGTTATGGCGATAGATAGTAAGGACAGGGCAGCGGCGCTGCAGTGGCCCCTGCGAAAGTCGACCTCAATGAACGATGAGTGCCCCGGCAGCATAACTCACGGAGCTGTCCTGCCAGTTCCTGCACTCACTTGACTGGGCGTAGTTCAGGAAAGTGAAGTTCATTTCTAAACCAGACTTCCTCAGCTCAGCCACAGCCTGCAAAACAGAAACATCCCCTTGGTCACTGATTCGCATCATGCGGCATGCCAAGTGTGTGGGGGGGCAGGGCTTAGCATACAGTCACCTGAGCCACCACCAGCAATTAAATACTGACACACCGGGTGAGTCTCTTCTTCTGTGGAACTTACATTTAGCAGCACTCCAATCGGGTGACGCCCACAGATGGTGTTGCGGTACTTCTTCAAGTAGTTGGTGAAAGACATGGGATCCAGCTGCTCTATAATGCCCATCCCCTTCACAAGCAGAAAAGAAAGTGGAACAAAAGTCATAAAACTTTAATGTGCCCTCACATCTTTACATTTTTCAAACAATCCTAAAAATATAGACTATTTATTTTTAAAGGCAGGTTATCTTTTTTAAAGAAATTACATCAAAACTAATTCTTTTTTACATTTTCGACCTGCTTGTCTATGTAATATATACATGAGGACAAGTACTTTTAATGTTTCAAATTGTTTTGTTATGTCACATTTCTCAAGGTAATTATGTTTACTTTACACTCACGTATTTTGTCATCTCTAGAAAAGGTTTCTTTTCTTATGATCTTCTAAAAGCAGTACTTCCCGTAGGCTGTGTTCAAGAAATCAAGCTTTCTTATCACAAGAAAAAGGAAAATTCTATGACTCTCTGTTTCCTTCTGTTTTTTAAACTTCCTGAAACATAATGTATTCACAGCAGGTACATTGTCATAAGTACACATCAAGTCACATCAAGAGCACACGAGGTATTCAAAATGCCAATGCTATCATTCATTGTAACATTAATGTCTATGAACATATTCTTCATTACCATAACAGCTATGCAAGCGGCTGAAGATAATCAAAAACTGTTCTTCACATATTTTATTTGACAAGTGTTCTCATATTTGAGTCATATTTCTCTGGGGTTACCATTTTATCAAGGTGCTCAATAGACCTGTAGATCTCCCCTTGAGATTCGTCGTAGTATGTGTAGCGGAAGCGTTGACCTTCAAAGGAGAAAAGGATATATACAAAGCCGCACACAGACACGTCACATTTATGACACTTGGGGCAGAATTTTCCAAGATCACAAACCATACTTTTACTGGCAGGATAAACGCAGGGAATGGGTGTTATTTTCATTGGTTTTATTTGTCAGTACCTACCCCAGTGGCAGAAGTCAGATGAGATGATGAAAAGGTTGGAAGGGTCTGCCAGATACTTGCTGAGCAGCTTCCCATATTCCTGTTCCTTAGATTCACTCAGGGCACCCACAAGCACAGGGACGATGCTAAACTCGTCTTTGTGGCTGCAACATCAGAATATTGAGTTAACAACTTGAGTACAATAACTCCACCTCAATGTCAAAATTCTGTGCAATGGGCATGGATGGAAATAAAATCTGCATTAATACAGTTAGAACATCCATCAGTGAAAAGTAATAGGAACAGTCCAGCCTGCTGCGTGATAGGCTGACACAAGTTGCACCTTTATACCCTACAAGCAACACCCACATTACTAATGTTTCTCCACAGGTTTTAGTTAAACTCGTCTGGACAATATGCGTTGAGCTACTGCGCTTGGTTCACTTCATGCAAACTAATCTCTGCTCTACTGAACCAAGAAAATTGCTTTGATTCCTCCTAACCTAACAGAAGGCTGTATCTATTATGCATATCACACTTGCTATGTGTCCCTGCACCCTTGTGATTCTGGTTGATAGTATGTTTAGAAAGAAAATAAAAAAAGAACAGAACTAAAAGAGCTAGTATACTGAGTTCTTGTTTCTTTAGTTCAGTGAATGCGACTCCTATGTGATTTACCTCTCCATGGCTTTAGCAGTGTAAGGCAAGTGCATTTCAATACTGTGCTCATCTTCATCTGTCTGCAGACTCATCCGCTCAAACAACCCAGTTTTCCAGAGGTCAGCATAAACTGTAAAACAGAGGTGAGTTTCACTTTAATTTGCGCATCTTATCATGGCCATGTCTACTGATTAAGTCATTTTTGGAGATCGTTTAAACTGGGAATCCTGTCAAGTGCCTCGCTGAGTGAAAGCTCATAATTGAGAAAGCCTTTATCCTAAGAGTCCAGGAACTGTCTGGTCCCTGGAAGATGATTAAAAGTGTTTCACCTCCCAAGACTGCTTGAGGTCTGCATGTTGGAGCTCTGTTCAGTCTAAACTTGAATAGTAATAATACAAGGGTCAAACACAGCTATATGGTTGTATTTTTCACCTTTTTCAAGAGCAAAATGACTGAAAAAAACTTAACAAACCTAAACAGCAATCCAAACTGTGGACTGCCTTACATCACCCTTGAAATACCTTCCTAAATAATTGTGTTGACATGTGAGACTGAGCAACAAACACACACACAAAAATAGAAAAATCACAATGCAATGAGTGGAAAACAGTACAAGTACCCTTCTGGTCGATTCTCAGGTCATAGAGAGGTGTTCTATAGATGTCTGCAGGTGACAGGGCACAGCGGGAGAGGGGCACATGGTGTGAAGGTCCCAGGATGAACACCCTACGACTGAAGGGCAACAGGACTTTATCTCACTCACTCAAATCAGAAGAGGCACACCACCGGCACTATATTCCACTATCTAAACTAACATCTGTTCATTCTGTGGGGGGTAATGTAAGATAAGAAACAGTCATACAAAGCATTTTCTTAAATAACAAAAAGAGACAGACAATTGAATGACTTACGTAATAGAGGGATCAACCTGCTTGTAGGCATGTGCTGCACAAGCACCGCAGTAGGTATACCCAGCATGGCTGCAAACAAAAACATGTCAATTTAGAATGAGATGGTATCACAGATACCATTTGACATGTTCAGATAATATTTTCTTCCAACTGCAAACGTGTGCTTACGGCGCTATGATGGCTCTAGCAGGTCTGATCGTGGACTGTGCCTGGGACAGCCAGCCCTCAAGCTGTGCGTTCAGCTGGGATCCTTAGTAGGTAGAATTTAAAAAACAAATAATAATATGTTTATTTCATATGACCGGCTTATTGAAGAGGACCTACCAACTCATACTGCTCTCTCTATGGATTCTTACAAGACTAAGAATGACATAAGGGGACAGCACTAACAAATATCAGTAAAAACAGACCTGTCTGATTAATGGGAAACAAGAAAGCCACAAGCATAGATCACTAAGATCAAGGTATTTATGTTATCAGTTGTTATCGCTGTAATAATTCCCTTACTTTTGACTATACTGGAACACACTGCCCTGGTTTACTTTTGAACTGAACTTTAAATTACCAGTGTTACTCTTTACCAGTGTGCAGAGCTGCTAACGTCATGTCAACATCAATCAAAGGCAGCTAAATTATATAAATCCATTAATCTGCAGGAAAAACAAACAACCGATATAATTAGTTTTGTAAAAATGAACAAGGACATCGGGATCAGGGGAGATTAACAATAGCTCAGCATTCAGATGGGCTTATCGACATATTATTGTTCCTCTAAACTTCATCTACATCTTCTGTAGTGTTTAACTACCGTATTTATTCAGTCGAAGACGGTTATTACTAACAATGCAGTAAAGTAAGCTTAAAAAGGACAAACAGGCAGGCTTGCAGGGTGAACAGAGAGAAACTAGCGGCTAGCTATTGAAATGGGGGAAGGGGTGCAACATGAACCTTCAGTTTTTCTGCTCAGCCCTGCCCTACCCAGTCCTTTGTTACATGGCAGAGAGTATTTCTACACTTAAGCGAGCCAGGATCAGAGACCAACAGGACCACTGGCAGCTTCAGTTAAAACAGTTGCTGGCAGGGTTTTTCGGAAAATATCTAATCTAGCCAGGTAGGCCAGGAAGTTCTGCAATATTAGCCAAGTTAGCTATTGTTGATCTTATAGGTTTGATCGCTTGTCAAAAAATGCTGAGGAGCATATGTTCGTTTGTTTGGAAACATTTCAATGTACCACCCGCGGAGGAAGTGCTGAATAAGCTCAAACCAACCATACACCAAACGGGACACCAGAGATGAGGCAGTCAATACCAGCTAAATGTTAGCTAGCCGACTTTTCATCAACCAGATTAGCGTTACAACTCTAACGTTAGCTATCACCGTCTGCTGTGGCAATCTATGAATTCGACAGTTTTTCAAAATAACGAGGGTTGTAAAAAATAAAAAGCCAACAAAACCAATTCTACACACTGTCATGAAAAGGAAAACATCAGCCAGCTAGCATTTAGCGTGCTAACGCGGACGGTGTTCTGTTGACAGTTACCCGAAGCAGAGTACCAGCTCCCGGCGTGACTTGCTTCCCTGCACACCACTCGGTTCGACATCTTGGTTCCCAAGCCGCCTATCTTGGTTTGCTTAAATCTTGTCAGGCGAAAAAAATAAAACTGCAAAAGCCGGTGTTAGATAACCCAGAGAAGAAACAACGCCTTATAGCTCACTTGCTTGTAAAGACAAAGGGCAGCCCGACTGTAGAGACAGCTGGGTTAGCAGTCTAGCAAGCTCAGTGCTCAGTCAGCTGGCCGCTGTGTTGTTACCGGTTAATAAATTAGCCAGATAGAGCAGCAAACAGTCAGTTTGTTAGCCAGCCTGGCGAAATTATCATGCAAATTTGGAAAGGCACAAACTACAAAATCTTTGTAATGTGCTAATACTAAACAGCCAGAAGAACAACACCAAAAACTGTCACAGTCGGGATCTGAGGATTATTGGTTTGTCTGTCTAGCCAGGTAAGGGGCGTCTCTGACAACGGTAATCACAGCAAAGCAAGAGCATTCTGATTGGTTGCTGGATTAGCAAGCACAACGTGATTTGTGTAAAAATCCAGGAGGCGCGGCCGTTACTAAAATGATGGTTTGGTTATGAAATTGCTTTGCCCGTCAGGTGAGCGGGTACAGGGTGACAACTGAAACAGGACTGTCAGCAGGATGTCGAGCAGAAGTCCGCTGCGTGCCCCTCTCACAAGAGAAAAGTGGTGTTTGCTATTTCATTCAAATTATAAGAAAAGTGATTTGGTATTGAATAACCGGAAACTGCCTATATTATTTATTCACAAATTTAAATGAAAGAAAACTAAACCGGTTTTTTTGCATTTATACAAGACAATCATCTCAGTGCTTAAAGACTTTTGAAAAGGAAGAATTTCTACTCAGTGCTTATTCTTTCTCATCTAAAAACACATGTACCATTTATCCTGTGCTTTGATGTTTGTGAATGTAGATCTTTTTGCAGAAAAAAAAAAGTTCAACTTACTAAGATGGGGAAAGTGAGATAGGAAAATATAACATGTCAAGTCAAAGGCCCATTGTATGATGTGTCATTTAATTTATACAGAAGCAATTCTCAATATAGTCATAAAAACTTTGAAAAATATGTCATCACTGATAAATTTAGTAGACGGGGCTTAATTATTCAATAAAAATCATTTCCAGAAAATTTAAACGTATCAAGGGTTATTCCAGTACACTTTATTGTGGACATGGCAGAGTCAGACAACTCCCCAACTTCCAACTGATAAGCAAAACTTCATTGACTAAAAGCCTTAAAACAAACTAATAAGTTCCCATTTCATACAATCAGTGACATATTGTATCACTCAAATGTATCCTGAAACTGAATATATATATAAAAAATGGACTATCTCAAAAACCAGATCCATGAAATAAATACCATTTTCAATCATTTGTGTCCATCAAATTACTAATATTGTTTTTGTTATGTCACCAAGGCTATACATAGCCTATCTAGTAGCTGTTTCAGTAAAACAAAAAAACACATTTTCACTCCAGTAATTTAAGAAGAATGACGAGAAACTTTTGACCTATGTTAAGAATTTAGCCATTTAAATGGGACCATTTTCCCTGTTCACTTTCCCATACTTTTTATTTGCTTATATTGCACTTGTTTTGTTTACTGTTTCTGTTTAGTTTTGATTTTATTACTTGAATTTTGTACAATTCTCAGTGACGTATGGATGTACTTATTCTTTAGCCCTTTCCCAGCAATTTGATTGGCTGAGAAATATCCAAGAGATGTAATGATCAAAGACTTTTAAAATTAGCTATTAATCAATTTAAATATGTTTTCTAAATCTGGGCCTGTTGCAGGAGGGAAGTTGTGTAAAACATAAGATAAAATAACCCCCTGTCCGTTATAATTTCAAACAATGTGAATAGCAGCACCTCAGATGGTAGTGTAAGATAAAAGAAATAGAAATACTGCTTGGTTATTAATATCAACTGGAATTACTGAATCAGTGATATTGTACAGTACGTCTACACCAGTACAGCATACAGTATCTAGCCAGTTTACACAATAATATACATTAATTTACATTTGCTGTCTTTATATTAAAGCCTCTCCTACTGTAGGTGACTTTCTTTGTAAGTCAGAAGCTCATTATTACCTTTTAGTCCACATTAGGTGTACAGCAGCAGCTCAGGTGGTGGAGTATGATAACAGGAGCGAAATATAAATAATGGTTAGTTAGATGATGAATTTCTGAATTACAAAATAAATTATATTATTTGAAAAAAGATTAATTCGATTTTTTTAATTTTGAGTCAGAAGTCCATACTCACCTTTTTTTTGGCCATATTAAGTCATTGGCAGGAGCTCAAGTAGTAGCAGTTGTCCTCTGTTAAATCAGCCATAGGGTTCTCCTGGTTGCATGAACTCCACTACACTCCAAACTGCTCCTGTAGGGAAAGCCAGCAAGCTGTATGGATTTTCAGCCCATCCACTGTAGAGTCAGTCTGAATCACTGTCATCAGACCGTCTCGGCCTCTTAGCAGAAGCCCCCCTTCCAGCCGTTGTCCTCCCTGCGCCTCCTTGTGCTTAGAACAGAAGTTGAGGGAGATCCAGGGGCCTCTGCCAAGGAGCTATCGTAGCTACCAGAACGGAAGTCCTCAAACGAATAGCCTGGGGAGAGTCGGCCACTGATCTCAATTTCTATAACACCACAACAGACTCCTTGTCCTCCTCAGATCAATCCTCCCAGTACTTGTCAATCAGCTCCACAAGAGCAATGTAAGGATCGGTGTGAGGAACAGGGTAAGGGTCAGCGTGAGCATCAGCGGGAAAAAACAGCAGCAGTATGAGGAGCAGCATGAAGGAAAAGCAGGAGCATCCTGAGAATTATCTCATTTTTTGACCTTATATAATTTGATCATATTGTGAGACTTAGTAATAGTTGCTGTTATCAGTCTAGGCTATCTCCATGCTGTCCTCATTAATCTAATCCTCACTAATCAAATCAGAACCTTTTAAGTATTTTATATTGTGAGTCCATCCTTCAAAAGTGAAGTATGTATTTATTAAAATACAGCAGTGTCTTAAAGATTGAGGTTGCTTACAGAGCTCTGGAACAGACTATGCATCCCTGACGAGCATACAGCATTCACATCAGTTCACCAAGTCTGAGTGACTATTCTCTCAAACATTGTAAATAACATTGTGTCATCTTCTTATTGGCTGAGACCTCTCGTACAGACATTTCACTCTGGACATGATTGACTCTACCTATTTAACGACTTATCTGTAGAAAAAAGACGTAGAAAAGGACAAGACACTACACAGCACCCAAGGACAGTTTCTCAAACTGTCATGCCGCCTCCATATAAGGGGTTGTTTGTCACATATAGACAACCATATATCTTTGGGTGCATTCCTTGCAGAATAACACCTCTGTTTAGTACCAGCGCCTGAGTGTAATAAGCACCACAGGCCACTTTCTTTTAGTCTCCTAACAAGATAATATATAAAAACACATGAAAATAACCCTTCAATGGACACACACAGTAGCCTATTTGAAGACTGCGCAGGCTATGTGGAACTTGAGCTGTTAAGGTAGGCATGTTATATATATTTAATTCCCATGGAGAAGCTGAGCAGGCTACAACTCTTGATTTTATAGTTTACTATCATAGCCCCTAGTTTACTGAACAGTTATGCTTTTGTTTTCAATGTTGGGACACTTTTTTCAGCGACTCTCAAAAGACCACCCACTTCCGCATCATACGCGTCCGGATTTGTTTTTTAAAACAATGTGACTAGATTCGTAGGCGGTGTCAAAAAGTCTTTCGTCTCAATGAGTACGTGTTTTCTGAAATGACACATGTACGCCTATTTGTTCTCTTGGTTATGACTTGCAAAAGATACTTTTCCTCACTACACGACAACTTTAAGCCTCTGGTACGACACGTTAACGTTTCCCATCTGGCAACGCTGTTGTCAGCGGAGGGAGAGACGTTGGGGACTGTTATCAAGCGTACACACGGGAAAGCGGAAGCTAGCGGTGGAAATGTTTGTGACAGTGATGAGGAGCCATTATTACTGTCACATATGCTACTAAAATACTATTTTATAAACAACCAACTGCGGATTGAGGCGTTTATAAATGCGCTTTAAAGGGTAAATTTGACCGTATCCTCTTTTATAAGTGGCTGTCAACAAGGAGAACGAGGAGGCAGCAACGCGAGAGTAATGTCGGCCAAAATAAACGTATGTAAAAGCAAAGACAACGGTGACGTTATTAAAAACTACCACAAGCAGGCGTTTGATTGTATATCGAAGGCATTAAGGATCGACGAAGATGACACAGGTTTGTTTGTTGCGTTTATGAGCTATTAGCCGATGCGATGCGATGTGGTGTGTGACAGCTCGTAATAAACACCCCCCCCTCTCTGTGATGGCAGGTGAAAAGAAGGAGGCTGTGAAGTGGTACAAGAAAGGTATTGCCGAGCTTGAGAAGGGTATTGCCATAGAGATCACGGGACAAGGTAACATGCAAACAAACATCCGGGTGTATATATGGTGTGCGGTGTTGACATACTTTAGCCTAATACCCCCTGTTTGTTTAGCAGGAGATCAGTATGACCGCGCAAAGAGACTTCAAGATAAAATGGTTAACAATCTCACCATGGCAAAAGACAGGCTTGCCCTTTTAGGTAAGTGGCCTCTGGGTTGTCTGACCCACGAAAGTCTAGACTCTGTTCACTAGCTTTACCAAAATAAAATTGTTCTTGTTATACAAGCCAAAGAAGGACGCCGGAGATCAATACTGTTCTTGTTTCACAGAGGCAACACTGGCATCTAAATGCAGTAGTGATCCCAAGAAGACGTCAGATCAAGTCCTTCCACAACCAAAGCCTGGTCCTAAAAGCCAGCCTGCAGTGCCTGGTGCCTCCTCTAACATCAGGACCTCCACTGCTGTCAGACCCCCAACTAGACCCACTGATCTAAGGGTGATTTTTTTTTTTTTTTAAACTCAGATTTTGTTGTCCATTTTTATGTTATTTGAAGATGTCTACTTCTGATGAAGTGTGTAATGCTTTCGGGATACTGTTGTTCCTGCTAAGGTGACCCCACGGGCGGGAAAGGTTCAAAACGGGAAACCTGCAGCGGTGAAACAGCCACCAAAGAGGGATATGAAAAACTTCAAGAATGTGGATAGCAAACTGGCCAACTTGATTCTGAATGAAATTGTTGATAGGTATTTAGAAGCAATGCTATTTCAACTCTTACAAATTTTGCCTTCATTGACATGCAAATAGAAAGAAACATGCTGCGGTTAAAGTAGTTTGCTCTGCCCATTGTAGTGGAGCGTCTGTATCCTTTGAAGACATTGCAGGACAGGATCTGGCCAAGCAAACACTACAAGAGATCGTGATTCTACCTGCCTTAAGACCAGAGGTGATCACTTATAAACATTTTGTCCCTGCTTACCATATTTATGGCTTTCCAGATTTTCATGTAATACTTTTTTAAATGCCATTTGCTACTTAGCTTTTTACTGGCCTCCGAGCTCCGGCCCGTGGTTTGCTTTTATTTGGCCCACCTGGAAATGGGAAAACCATGCTGGTAAGTTAAGTGTTCTTTCCTACACAACAAACCGATTCATTCAGACTTCAAACTCTGTTTTATCATTTGCTTATATCTGTTAATAGTCTTGCCTCAGTGACATCAATTGAATCACAGCCTTTACTTCCTCTTACAAGGCCAAAGCAGTTGCAGCCGAGTCAAATGCCACATTCTTCAACATCAGCGCAGCCAGTTTGACCTCTAAATATGTAAGAAAACACTTTGTTGGTTTTTTTTGGTTTTTTTTGTTTTTTTTCTGGATAGGTCTTGACGTTCCACTAAATTTAGTGTTGCTGTTTTTTAACCATTCCTGTCATCTCCATCACAGGTGGGAGAAGGTGAGAAGCTTGTACGAGCACTTTTTGCAGTTGCCAGAGAATTACAGCCCTCGGTCATCTTTATCGGTTTGTATTACTCTAAAATAGAGTAGATGTGCCCCAAATAGCAATTTGTATTCCCTATATGTAAGATCATAAATAAACCTCTAAGTGTGTTATGTTTTTTTTTGTTTTTTTATGCTCAGATGAAGTGGACAGCTTGCTTTGTGAAAGGAGGGAGGGAGAACATGATGCTTCTCGTCGATTAAAAACAGAGTTCCTCATTGAGTTTGATGGGGTAAGAGCAGCCTCTGAAGTTTGATCATGGACCATCTTCGTGGTGCATAGGCCCTTGTTATCTCAGAGAGCACTGGAGCTATTTTCACAACAGTACTCTTGGTTTTAGGTGCAGTCAGGAGGGGATGATAGGGTGCTTGTAATGGGAGCGACTAACAGGCCTCAGGAGCTCGATGAAGCAGTACTGAGGTATATTATGCAATCCTACATGAATAGTAATAATAATACAGTCATTATTGTTTTGTTTTTTCGTATGTTTGTTTTGTTTTCACCACCATTTTTCTCTTGATTATCTACAGGCGCTTTGCAAAGAGGGTTTATGTCGCATTGCCAGATGAGCAGGTATTTACTGTGGAAAATTTCTCCCAGTTCATACACTGATGAGTGTCTTCCGTTAGCTTCGAAAGGTGATCTTTTCAGTTTTTCCCGTCATTAAGTTATATTATGAAACTGTCGTTTCTCCAGACAAGATTCACACTGCTGAAGAATCTTTTGGGAAAGCACGGGAATCCACTGAGCAAATGTGAGCTGTCCAATCTTGCAAAGTGAGTTTCGTGTTTACATGCCACACAGCCTTTACAAAGTCATTTTTATGCTACTTTGCATTGATTCCTGGATATGTAACTTGACAGAGTGACTGCAGGATATTCAGGAAGTGATCTGACATCACTAGCCAAAGATGCTGCACTCGGGCCAATTAGAGGTATGACCCCTTGTCACATTATTGTCTTGACCAAGTAATCATGCTTTTACCTCCATGATCGGCTTGATCTGCTTGATTTTAATAGGAAATCTCTCTTACACAGAGCTAGGACCAGACCAAGTCCGGTGTATGGCTGCTAATGAGGTGAGATAACGCTATCAAAGTACTCGCAATAATACATATAGCGCTTTTAATTCTCATTTACCTTTACGTAATTGTACTTATCTGTATAGTTATGCTCTTGTGTGCATTCACAGATGCGTAACATCAAGATGAAAGACTTTGAGGATTCCCTGAAGCGCATCAAACCCAGTGTTAGCAAAGCTACTCTTAATATGTATGTCAAATGGAACAAAGATTTTGGTGACACAACAGCTTTTTGAACTTAATGGTTAATTGTCTCTTGTTTAAAAAAAAAAAAAAAAAAAAAAAATGCTACTGAAAATAAAATAACAATTGATTCCTCTGTTTAATCTACAGTTACAAAACGTCATTAATATTATTGAACCTGAAAACCTGAAAAAAACCCTTTTTAGGTTGGTAAAGCCTTATTGGTATAATGTATAAATATTACATTTGGAAGCATTATGGGTAAATTTCCTGTTTTATGGAAAAGCTTTGCTAATAAGATTCTTATGAGTTTCATTACTGTGCTATTACACTCCGAAAACACTGTCTTGCTACTTGAAATTGCATTCATTATTCTCAAGGAATGGTTGTCCTGCAGAAATACAGACGATCTCTCTGTTGCCTCAAGAGGGCAGCAAGTTTCTGTAAATCCTGACATAACCTCACCAATTTAGATTATTTTACACATCCATTAGTTACCCGATGTAATGACATGTTGATGGTATTGATCACCAAGTGCTCTCTGTACTTGTACACGTGCAAGAATGATAATGATTGGGAGAAGATTTACCATATGGTGCTTTTGTATTATAAGAAGATTTTTCCATTTGCACTTTTGTTTGTAGATACAAATTTACTTGTATTTGAAAGTAGGAATTAACTAGTGTTGCTCAACATTTTTTTTTTGGAGGTACGACCTTTAGTTGAAAAGTAAATAATTGAGTAGAATTGTAATGCCCCCCCCCCCCTTTCCTCATGCATCAATAAATACATTCATTAACATGTCTCCAGCTTTATTTTTTCTTTGACAACAGATGTCTTTTCTTTTAAAATGTATACTAACTGCAGAATCACACACAGATGAGTGCTTACCTCTTTTTGTTGCCCCCTAAAAGCAAACATGTCATATTACTCCCTCTTTGGTAATTCATATAATAAAAGAACAAAACTCAAATTTGGTGTTTTCAATGTAATTTTATAGGTGACCCCAATCTACTTTTTCATGTGAAACTCAGAATACCAACTAGTTAAACTACACTGACACAGTGCAGGGATTTCTGTCCTTCCAACATCTTTTCATGTGTTGTACATGTAATGGCTGGCTTTATCTCTAAAAAAAATGTTATTGGTAAGGGTTGTTAGGTTTGAAGTATCCCGTAAAGGAAAGAAGAAAAGCTCTGTAAGTATATTCTCATTTGTTTTTGATGCAGAGAAATATACAAGAAAAGCGTTTTTTCATAAAGGGGGGGAAAAAAAGCTCCAAAACATACCACTTCTAATTTACTTCTGGGACAGACCTGGGGATACTTAAGGTTCATGAAGTCTCTATATGCTTCACTCTTGTAGGTAGATGGTGCTACAGTTTGGTTTTTGCATTCCATGGGTACTTTCCGTGGCTTCGAGTTGAAAATATTTTGCCTGCAACCATAGATGTGTGGAATGCGTTAAATTGCTATTAATGAAAATAAAAGCCATGTTCTGCTGTGTTGACTGTCAGGTTGAATGATAGAATGGATTAGGATTGCAGTTGTGGGTATGTCATGATAGTTAGGGTTAGGGTTAGTTACAGCCTCGGTGTGTACATGTGCATACATGTACGCGCTGCGGAGAAACGGTCATAGTGTTGATAAATGGAGTTACATTATGCAGCACTGTGGTCAAGGCCCCGTAACAAGAATGGAGACTTGGACAGGGGTCACCAGCTGTCAAAGCATGGCCGATTCAAGCCCATTAAATGCTTGCGGTCAGTCATAGATCTTTATTTCAGTGCACTAAAAAATTTCACTAAATCCGACCTCGCTCCCAAAGGCCCTTCCTCTGGTCAGCTGGTGGTGTTGCCTGTGGTTTCTGTGGCCCAGCAGCTGCATCATCTGTTCCTGCAGATGTTTACAGACTCTGCAGCTGAAAACTTGCTTCAAGCTTGTCCTCTGCTTGAGGTTATAATGAGGAGCAATTAATAAAAAAAGTTTTCAACATACAAAACACTTTCTCCCAGAGCTGCAACCACACCTAGGACTACTCTCTTTCCCTCAAGGGAGAGATGTTGGCTGGAGTGTGTTTTTTAACTTGTCATGACTGAAGAGCTTCTTTCATGACGCCAGACAGGAGTGGAGAGTGTTAGGGTTAGGGTTAGTTACAGCCTCGGTGTGTACATGTGCATACATGTACGCGCTGCGGAGAAACGGTCATAGTGTTGATAAATGGAGTTACATTATGCAGCACTGTGGTCAAGGCCCCGTAACAAGAATGGAGACTTGGACAGGGGTCACCAGCTGTCAAAGCATGGCCGATTCAAGCCCATTAAATGCTTGCGGTCAGTCATAGATCTTTATTTCAGTGCACTAAAAAATTTCACTAAATCCGACCTCGCTCCCAAAGGCCCTTCCTCTGGTCAGCTGGTGGTGTTGCCTGTGGTTTCTGTGGCCCAGCAGCTGCATCATCTGTTCCTGCAGATGTTTACAGACTCTGCAGCTGAAAACTTGCTTCAAGCTTGTCCTCTGCTTGAGGTTATAATGAGGAGCAATTTAAAAAAAAAAGTTTTCAACATACAAAACACTTTCTCCCAGAGCTGCAACCACACCTAGGACTACTCTCTTTCCCTCAAGGGAGAGATGTTGGCTGGAGTGTGTTTTTTAACTTGTCATGACTGAAGAGCTTCTTTCATGACGCCAGACAGGAGTGGAGAGTGTTAGGGGTTAGGGTTTAGTCATCACCTTTTTCTCTGTTTACTCTTCACTGAGAGGGTCCTGCACAGTAAACAAATGGTCATTATGACAGACTAGCGACATGTAGTAAAATCAGCTAATCACCTTATATCAGCATTCTTACAAGTAATTTCTTTTCATACAATCTGTAAGTACAGTAGAAATAGATGATCATATATACATGATGTGCTTTAAATTTGGGAACTGACAGAAGACAGAGTATTATTGAGGTGGTTTAAACCATGTAGATGACTGACAGCTTCCCTTTTTGGTTGCGTGTCAGAGTCCTGCACCTCCACAGTGGCTCATTGATGCTTTGACCACTACATCCACTCAAGGGAAAACAGAATAGGTGATCATTTGATACCTCCAGTGAAATAGCCCACCCTGTAGAGAGTAGAATAATAGTCAACACAGTGAGGACCTCTCACTGACTGAGCTAACAGTCTGTGAGTGTTTCTTCAAGTGGTCCATTATGAAAACAGTATGTGGATGTGAGGGTTTTGTTATACTGTGTGCTTGTGTCTCACTTTTAAGGCCGCTAGAACTGCAGGGATTATTCTTTGAGTTTGTGGAGGTATCAATTATAAACCAGACATGTCAGTTGTCAGTTGTTCTGTTTTACAGTAGAACATTAGAGGCTAAAAGACCAAAAGACAGTGCACTGACTGTGTGTAGCTCCACTCTGGAGGGTGGCTCTGAGCTAAAGTATTTCTAAGAAAAGCCTGATTGTAAATTGTTGAGCTGGTGGAAAGGGATTTCCTTCAAAATTTGGGATTTGGCCCTTTTATCACCCTTGGTTTAAAGGTGTGATTCAGGGCTCAAACAGTGGTAAGCCTTCAGGACTGAGCTGTGACCACTTCCCAGCACTGGCTGCTACTGTTCCACTGGTCTGCACACCCAGTACATAAGTTCATTTACCATGGGAGTGTTATCGTTCTATCTCATGGGAGGCGAGAAGCCGAGTCTAATCTTGTATCCAATGGCAACATCTGTCTTTTATGAGCAAATTTATTTTTCTTGCTCACTGTTTATATATAGTGTGTGTATTGGTAGGTGTGTGAGAGTGGAAAAAAATGGGGTGTTGGTATTCAGATATGTACATGTGTACGTATTTGAATTTGGTCAGAATTATTGGCACCCCTGAATTTCCATTATGTTATTCAGAATATCTTCAGAAATAAATGCAAATGAAACATTTGTACAGCCAGAATATTTTAATAAAATGTACAAAGGTTACTGAAAAAAAACCCTTTCATGATAGTGAAATAATAAACTCAGACACAATTATTAGCACCCCTTTAATGAATTTAATTTAGTTCCTCAAACAAAATTAAAATCAAATAAAACTCCACTTTGCTTAATTTTCCGTGTTCAAATGACCTGATTTAACCAATGAATGATGATTTTACAGCTTGAAAAAGGGCTGATTGTTTACAGTTTCTTTTTCACAATGGTGAATACAAGAGAGCTGTCTGAGAGCATCAGAAATGCTATTATCAAAAAAAGTAACATCCTAAAGGCTACAAGGCATTTGCCCTTAGATTTTGAAATTCCTGTTTCAACACTTGTAATGTTATAAAGAAGTTTAAGTCATAAAACAAACTTTCATAGATAAGCCACAGTCTTTCTGGGATAATGTTCTATGGACAGATGAAACCAAAGTAGAGCTCTTTGGGAATACAGCACCTCAGTTTGTTTATAGGTGACCAAATGAAGCCCATAAGCAAAAGATCACCAACCTATAGTAAAACATGGTGGAGGTTCTATCAAGCTGTGAGCTGCTTTGCTGCCTCTGGTACTGGAGGCATTGAATAAATTGAAGGAATGATGAAATCGGAAGATTACCAAGGCATTTTAGAGGGAAATGTGTTACGGAGTGTCAGAAAATTAGGTCTGAGGCGAAGGACTTGGGTCTTTCAGCAGGACAACGACCCACATCAGACATCCAGCAGCACAAAAGAATGGTTGAAAAGGAAAAGATGGACCGGTTTACATAGGCAAGGAATGAGTCCTGACCTAAATCCCATTGAAATCCTTTGGAGAGAGCTTAAATATGCCATAGCAAAAAAGACTCCTGCAAACTTAAAAGAGCTTAAACACATAGCAGTGGAAGAGCGGCAGAAACTACCAGCAGACCATTGCAAGAATCTTCTACTTGGCTACAAGAAACATTTATGTCATTGTTGCCAAAGGTTCTGCAACCAAATATTAGTGAAGGATGCCAATGATTGTGTCTATCATTCTTGTGCTATCATTCTTCTCAGTTAACTCTCTTTCCTAAAATATCGAACAGTTCCTTTAAATGTTGTTTGTCTTAATCTAACACTATAAATCATCATATTTCTGAGGACGTCAGCAGAATTTCATTCCTTTTTAAGATTGTAACTCTTCAAATAAAAATTTATCATTAAACATTTGTTTTTACCTGGTACTTTCAGGTAACGCTACACAATTTTAAATCAAAATTATTGTCAGATATGACACATATAAGCAGTGGGAATTGTTTAAAACAATGTAACAAAAATAACAACTGTGAAAGTATGCCATCCACAGTTCAAGATGTAATGTAGTAGAGCTAAAATGAGAGTAGTGTATATGCTTTTGGCACATCAGGAGCCCCAAGGCGATGTTTGTTTTTGCTGTTTTTGCTTTTGCATTCGTGGAAAGAGTTTACAGTAACCACCTAACTGTCTGTTAAAATTTCACTCTAGCAAAGAAATAAGTCTGTGGTAAGACAAGTAATAGCTGGTCTTACTATCTAATTCTGGAGACCAGCAACTTTTTCAAAAGATGTAGAAAGGAAACAGCTTGTTTGTTTGCAACATTTTTAAAAATGTTGTGGCATGTTTGTAAAGGATTGATCAACAGATGTTAAGGATTTTTTGAGCCCATGGGGGATTTTGGATAAGTGTTTTGTTTAAAAAATACTCTTAGAGTGGATTTATCTTATGTCTGCTTGCCTTGAAATAAACCAAGTTAAGCTCATGTATTTTCTCTCCCACTGCAGCCCGCAGCCACAAAGCTGTAAAAGACAAAGGTGGACAGAGGGGAGCGAACTCTCTGTCATGCCCGCACATGACCTGCAAAGCCATTAATCTCAGTAACCTCTGTGAGGAGATCAGGAACCAAACCCTTGCCTTTGACTTCTTGCAGATGTATTAGACTTGACATCAGTCGATTCAGCTTGTCAGCACATCTCTAAAAAGGTCTGTTTTCAGTCTCACATCTGGATGGCCCTCTAGACAAAACATCAGAAATGGGTTAGTGTAAAAGCTAAATAAGGCAACATCCATGTATTTAATGGAGGAAAACAGTGATGTCTTTCCTTTGATTGGGCAAATATCCTCCCCAGATAATGCTTAGGATACATATTGAATTTGGACTGAGACGGACATGTTGGGACGTGGGTTTGACACAGGGAGGGGTGAGGAGACGCTGCTGAGGGGAACAGTGCACTGTCAGGGTGAGCTGTAGGCTGCCCCGCGGTGCATTCCTTCAACTCATGTGCAGCCAAAACACTTGATGAAAAGTGAAAGTGCAGTGAGGACTGAGCATTTTTGCAAGAATAATGCTCTGTCTGTCTGTCATTTTGCTTTCCCTCTCCCCTTGTCCTCCCCTTTTTATCGCTTTGTTGCCCTTCCCTCGGGTCATTCATGTGAGGACAGGAGAGGTGTTCGGCTCCACCTCTGACCCCGGTCAGGTTCACTGTGCAGACAACTACCCCATTCCCATCTCACACCACTTGGATAGTGTGAACCCTGCCCTTAGAGCCCAGGATTAAATCTAATACTTAAAAAAATGTAATCTGATTATTATCATATTCTATATTATGTTATAGCTGATGGTAGTCATATATTATACTCACTTTGCAAATGTCTTCACCTGACCGTGATGATGACCTTGAGCGGCTGCACTTTTGGTGAACTCACACAGGACAGTGCATAAAGTCCTAAATTATCACCTTTTTATGCTACGTGCACTTAAAGCACTAAAGGCCAGATCAGGTGACTAAATGTATCTGAGTCATAAACTACACTTAAACTAGACTAAGAATCTACATCCATGCTAGCAGCTCTTTTAGGCTACACCACTTGTTTTAAGCTCAGTGATAATATCAGCATGATGACATGCTCACAATAACAGTGCTAACATGGTAATGCTTACCATGTTCACCATCCGAGTTAGCTTGTTAGCCTACTAACATTCGCTAATGAACTCTAAACACAAAGTAAAGCTGAGGTTAACAGATATGTCGTTATTGCAGGTATTTGTTCATAAATCAAAATATTGGACAAATTCAAAGTTGGACCAGATGATGGCGCTAAATAAAAAGTCAGAGGATCACCAAAGTCATTAGAATTTATCTTGTAGGAATCTTGAACACCTCTACAAAATTTCATGGCAATCCATCTATTAGATGTCAAGGTATTTCACTGAAAACCAAGAATGTAATGATGGTAAAATCGGGGCATTACCAAAAGTCAGTAAGACTCATGCTCTGGGGACCATGAATGCGTTAATAAAACCTCATGTCAATCAATAGTCAATAGTTGTTGAGTCAGTAGTTGTCAGTCAGGACCGCAGTATCAGACAAACCAACTGATGTTGCCGTCCCTAGAGCCACGCACCTAGCATGGTTAAAAACTGAACCTGATCACAGCAAATTGACTGAGTTGACAGAGAGAATACTATAAATCAGCAAATTAGTTCTTCTTCTTGATAGCATCTTGCTAATGATTTTCCAAGTCTATAAATTCAGGATCACAAAACATGCGTATGTAGTGGAATAGGTATGCATAGGTATGCACAAAGATGAAAGCAATTAAATGTAGGCCTTTTGAATATGATTTGCTTTGGCAGGTATTGAGAGAGTTAAGCACACAGTTAAAATGCACATTCCTGCCTTGGTATTAGCAATCGACCAGAAAGGACTGAAGCAGTTTGCAGAGTCACAGGTTTGCAGATCTAAACATGTTGACAAGGACTCTGTAAGCCTCTTTCAGCGATTTGGATGAAACATACTGTACTTAGGTAACATATTTATAGATGTGAAATGTGACATGTAATACAACTTTGGTGAAAATTAATATCAACAAAACCCTAGACTAAAAAACGTCTGCGTAGAAGCTCAGACTTTTAACATTGTGCATTCCCTCTGATAGAAGCTAGATTTTCTGGAACGCTGGTAGATGTCTGTTTATCTTGTTCTCAAGCATTTGATCGCAAATGACAGTCCATTTTTGTAAGACATCAAAATCTATCAAAGATGTCCTGGTGAAATGAGCCTATGGAGAGGTTTAGTTTAATCAGGATGTTTCAAAGCAGACTTTCTTGGCCACACGCCCAGGACCAGGCCTGGAGCTCTTTCATCTCTGTGTCCTACAGCATCTCACAGGCTCTCACAGCACTACTCACAACATAACACACACACATCACACATTGTGGTATTTTGTAGATCTTTACTTTGTGGTATCTTGTTTCCCTTTTTTGCTCTGTAGAGTACCCTGAAGTGATTAAGAAGATTCCCTTACGGTCAAAATCCATGACTTTTACATGCAAACATATT